>NW_016802861.1:51228-61395 GCF_001698545.2 Rhinopithecus bieti | reverse complement strand
TTTTGGATGGAGTCTCACTCTGTTGCCCAGGCTGGAGTGCAGTGGTATGATCTCAGCTCACTGCAACCTCTGCCTCCTGGGTTCAAGTAATTCTCCTGCCTCAGCCTCCCAAGTAGCTGGGACTACAGGTGCCCACCACCATGCCCAGCTAATTTTTGTATTTTTAGTAGAGATGGGGTTTCACCATGTTGGCCAGGCTGGTCTTGAACTCCTGACCTCAAGTGATCTGCCTGCCTCGGCCTCCCAAAGTGCTCGGATTACAGGCGTGAGCCACCGTGCCTGGCATATGATTCCATTTTTATGAGGTTAAAAAACAGACAAAAACTAATCTATGGTGCTAGAAACCAGAAAAGTGATTATTTCTTGGTGGGGTGGGTGGGGGCAGATGGTTGACTGGGAAGGGGATGAGGAAGAAGACATGTGAGGTGCTGGTATATTCTGTATTTTGATCTGGGTGGTGGTGACACAGGTGTAGACACGTAAAAATTCATTGAGCTCAGCCCTTAGGACTGTGCGCCTGACTGTACGTGAGCAACATCTCAAATGAAAAGAAAAAAGTGAAAACAACAAAGAACATCAAAGGCCATCCAAATCATAACTGACAACACCCGTCCTAAAGCCAGTTTTCTCTCCTCCCCAATTCTGCTACAGTAACCCTCACTGACCAAACCCCAAAACTCACTGTGGCATCCAGCAAGTACTTTTTCTTTCATCTCTCCTTTCTTTCAATTTTAATCCCAGGCTTGACTTGGCTTTTACTAAATCTTTTCCTCTTACCCACCCCTTTCAGGTCCATCTCTTTCTAAGTCCATCTCATTTTCCCAATTCTGCCTCATAAAAGATGCAGAATAGAATAGCAAAGACAAAATTCTCTTTACTAGATAGTTAGGGGGAGAGAATGAAAGAATGCTCAGCCAGTAACGTATCTTGTTCCCTCACATATCCTCAGTTATAAAGTTAATTGAACTTTCCTAGAGAAAAGATACCACTGAGTGATTATTTCTCTTTAGTGACTGTGTACCAGTATAAACAATTGACCGACCCCTCACCTAAAATGTAGTAGTAAGCTGTTGTCTTACTCTTCTTAGCAATATCTACCAGCCTATACCAGGTATTTCCTGCAGGATGGTTTTTTTTTTTAATGAATTTGTTTTTTGCTGAAAATTGTAAAGGTAAAATTAGGAAGCAGCATGGCATCTGGAGAATGGTTGGAAGAAACATATTGCAATTTCTTAAATATGAATATTGGCAGCACTTTTCAACTTTAAAAGGCACTGGTTATGGGCCCAGAGCACATCAGTTATCAACAGCACTTTCCTGGTGTAATTCTACAGTGTTAAATGTATAATCTTTGGGCCAGGCACGGTGGCTCATGTCCGTAATCCCAGCAGTTCAGGAGGCTAGGGTGGGAGGATCGCTTGAGGCTAGGAGTTTTAGACCAGCCTGTGCAACACAGTGAGACTCCATCTCCACGAAAAGTTTAAAAATTAGCCATGTGTCATGGTGTGCACCTGTGGTCCCAGCTACTTGGGAGGCTGAGGCAGGAGGATCACTTGAGCCTGGGAGGTCAAGGCTTCAGTGAGCTATAACCATGCCATTGCACTCCAACCTAGATGCCAGAGACCTTGTCTCAAAAAATAAAAATATATGGTCTTTGACCATTTTTTCTCAATTTAGGGTCTAAGAATATCTGGGGTTCTGCAAATATGTTCTCAAAGATCTGCAATGACTTTTCCCTTTAAAACAGGTCCATAGGAAGTTATCAGGGGCTAGAGAGGAAGCAAAATAGGGAGTTATTGTTTAATGGGTAAAAAATTTATATTTGGGAAGATGAAAAAGTTATGGAAATATATAATGGTAACTGTTATACAATGTTGTAAATATATATACATGCCACTGAATTGTACACCTAAAATGGTTAAAATGCGAATTTTATGTTATGTAAATGTTACCAAAATTTTTAAAAAACAAGTTCATAGGGACTTCCATTCCCAGCAATATAGCCTATTAGCCATCCTGAAAAAACCCTCCTAGTACAAATATACCCAAAGTGTAGAATAACATACTTAAAATATTTCACAAATGCATAGTTGCTATAGTAGAAAGTAAGGGAAATCCTTAGAAGTAAAAAAAAAAAAAAAAAAAAAAAAAGATGAAAAAACACAAATCCAGAGAGGTAAGAGAGCTCTAAAGCTGATGGCTTCCCTGACGTCATCTGCTGATCTTAGGCGCTCCAGAGCTGCTGCTGTAACAGGCCATCTTTGGGGACAGAAGATAAAGCCCAAAGACTTAGAAACTGGACCCTCAGAGGGTGAACCAGAACAAACCAACCACCCCGGAGCGAACCTTAAAGAAATTTGCTTCTCTTGGCCTCAGATGGAGGAGAAAAAAGTCTCCCATGAAATCTTCTGTTTATGAACTGGGATCCAGGAGGTTTGGGGTCTCAAAGTCTCAGTGATTTCTATTGCTCCTAGTTCCAACTTCTATTCCATTATCTTTTTAAAAATTTGAAAAAATATTATAGATCAATTTCTCAGGTATAACACACCCAACTCTTTCACCTGTTCTTCATATGACATATTTCCCAGATCTTTTACTACCCCTCCCCACTTCAACAGGCTTCTTTGGGGTACCTTCTGGTTTGTCTCAGTATTCAGTATTCCTCATAAGGAATAATGGCCATAACTGGAAACAGTGATGCAGATACCGCTAAGCCCATACAGAATAGAGTGGGATTATTGCCACTCTCAATTGGTGTATTAGTTATCCACTGTTGAATAACAAATTACTCCCAAAACTTAGCAGCTTGAAATAACAACATTTATGATCTCACCATTTCTGTGGGTCAGGAATCTGCACAGCATAGCTGGGTCTTCTGGCTCAGGGCCTCTCACAAGGTGGAAGTAAAGGTGTTGGCTGCAGTGGCAGTCATCCCAAGGCTCAACTGGGGAAGGACCTGCCTCTGAGTTCACTCATGTGGTTGTGAGCAGGATTCAGTTTACCACAGGCTATTGGTCTAGGGGCCTCAGTTTGTCACTAGCTGTTGGCCAGGGGCTGCCTTCAGGTCCTTGCCACATGGGCCTCTCTAGAGAACAGCTCACAACATAGTAGCTTGCTTCATCAGAGCAAGCGAGGAAAGCCAGAGAGAGAGCAAGCAAGACAGAAGTCACAGTCTTTTATAACCAAATCACAGAAGTAATAGCCTATCACTTTTGCCATATTCTATTGGGTAGAAGCATATCACTTGGTCCAGTCCACACACACAGAGAGTGGATTACATAAGGCATGCATAACAAGAAGCAAGGATCACGAGGAGCCATTTCAGAAGCAGCCTGTCACAACTGTATACCACGCTTCTGATCCTGAACCTAAAACTGTGACCTAAAAAGAAAGCCCACATGAATGATTTACTTTGAGTGACCTCAGGTTAGTGAGGCCCCTAAGTATTTGGCAAAAGCAAACAGTCATCATCTCTGGAGGAACTTACCTTAAGCCCAGGCATCACGTGCTGGCACCACCACATGAGGGTCCAATAAACATAAGTTCACAATGGAAAAGAAAAAAACATAAGTCACTATGAGCAACAGTTAGCAGAAACAAAGAACCGTACCTGCAGATACTACAGACACTGGAATTATCAGATACACAACATATAATAAGATGTTTAATATGTAGAATCGAAAATATGACTGAGGAACAAGAGGGTTTTTTAAAATAGCAAATCATTTCTGAAATGAAAACAATATTGCTTCTCAACCTTTTGGCTAAGATCAAGTGAAATGAAACCAAATATAATTTCTAGAAATGAAAAATAAAATAGTTGAAATTACAAATCAATAGCCTGGTGGCCGGGCGCAGTCGCTCATGCCTGTAATCCCAGCACTTCGGCAGGCTGAGGCAGGCAGATCACTTGAGGTCAGGAGTTTGAGACCAGCCTGGCCAACATGGCGAAATGCCATCTCTACTAAAAATACAAAAATTTAGCCGGGCATGGTGGCACAAGCCTGTAGTCCCAACTACTCGGGAGGCTGAGACAGGAGAATTGCTTTAACCCAGGAGGCAGAGGTTGCAGTGAACCAAGATGGCGCCACTGTACTCCAGCCTGGGCGACAGAGTAAGACTCTGTCTCAAAAAAAAAAAAAGAAATCAATAGCCTGGTTAAAACAGCAGATAAGACAAAATTGAAGTGAGAATTAAGAAACTGAAAGATAGATTTCAAGAAATTACTCAGAATGCAGCAAAGGAAAGACATGGAAATTCCAAAGAGAGGGCAAAAGACACAGAAAATAGAGAAGCTCTTATATCTAATTGGACTTTCAAAATGAAATTAAAGAACAAGCAAGTGAGAATATTCCAAGAGAATGATAGCTGGGCATGGTGGCTCACATCTGTAATCCCAGTACTTTGGGAGGCCAAGGTAGGAGGATCACTTGAGACCAGGCCGGGCAACATAGCAAGACCTTGTCTCTAAAAAAAAAAAAAAAAAATTATTTTTAAAAAACTAGCCAGGGATGGTGGCATGTGCCTGTACTTCCAGCTATTCAGGAGGCCAAGATAGGAGGATTGCTTGAACCCAGGAGTTTGAGGCTACAGTGAGCTATGATTGCACCACTACAGCCTGGGTGACAATGTTAGACCCTGTCTCTGAAAAAAGAAAAAGAAAATGGCAGAAATTTTACCATACGTGATGCAGACAACAAATCCTAAAATTCAGAAGCTAAACTGCACTGGTTATTTATCTAGCTTTCAACTCCACATCCATCCTTCTATTTCTTGCAAAATAATGATAGGATGGGATGTCTTCAAAGCACTTTTCCAGGCTCTGTTAGTGGCTGACTTCCCCCAAGGTTTCACCAATAATAGGCACTGGTCAGTGATCATAAGGTAGGAAAGGGGAATAGCAGTAGTTCTTCCCCTCTCTTTTTTGCTCTTTTCCTTCTGGCTCTAAGCTCTCAGCAATAGCACTTCCTCCAACTATTCAGCCCCAGTAGCCCAACCATTGAGGAGATGGTGATCCCTCCTCTTCCCTTCTAGATTCTGGTAATGCAACATACTCTCTTTGATTCCTTGAGCCGTAGAGATGTGATAGCTACTTTCAGTGTTTTCTAATCTCTGGGCTACCTCACCTTTGTTCCTCTTTCAACCTTTTGACATATGTGTAGCTAATTTCCTTACAAAATCCTGTACATAAAATTTTATATAAAATACAAAATATTTTAAAATACCTAGCATGGTTTCTTTTTGCTGCCTGGACTGTGACTCAAATACCAACAATTCCAATCAGGAAGAATAAAAAGAAATCCACAACTAGACACATCGAAGTCAAATTTAGAACATTAGAAAGAGGACAGACTGCCTAAAAGAAGTGACTGGTGGACTGATGATGGACTTCTTAACAGTAACAGTGGAAGCCAGAAAATAAGTACCATTCTCAAAGTGCTGATTAAAAACAACTGTCAGCCTAGAAGTACATACTCTATGAAACTATCATCTCCAAATAAGAGGGAAATCAAGATATTTTTCAGACAAAACCCAAGTGTTTTCCACAAACTGGGACACTCCAAAGAAATTACTAAAACTATACTTATGGAAAAGACAAATTGTCCCAAAAGAAAGGCCTGAAATGTTACCAGGCAATGGTGAGCAAAAAAATAAAATTTAATTTAAAAAAATTAAAAGTAAGCATCCAGTTATCTAAAGAAATACTGCCTCTAATAAACAACAAAATATCTTTTATGTGCTTAAATAACATCAACAGAGAACCAAAATACCAGAAAAAAAATGACACGCAAGTCGGGAGTGGGGTAATGATCATTAAAGCTTTCAAAGGTCCTGTTACTATTCAAGAGAATGCTAAGGGTATTGACCAATTTTAGACCACGCTGAGTTAAATAATAGAGATCACCAAAGTTTAGTGCATCTCTATTATTTCACTCAGCATGGTCTAAAAGACCTGGCCTTGGGATCTGGGGTTTAGTTTCCCCCTCAGCCTTGCCTTTAGAAATCCAATTAGCCAGATGCCTACTTCAACATCATTTCTGGCATCCCTGAAAAGTTGCACAACCAGTTATCATATGATTGAGTAGGTACTATCATATTTAATTAGTGAAACAATGTCTGTAATATGAATAAGGTATGCCACTTGGATGAATTGAAAATACTTTAATATTTAACTTTTGAATATACATAAGCATTCTAAAAAATAACTTGGAGTGAAATTTTTCTTTATGAGTTTTCTATGTTTATATCCATCACTTGAATTAAAAAATGTTATTCATTGGTTCAGTATACTCAGTAGTGAAGAGTAAAATGCTGCAATAGTTATGATTTTTAATACTATTGACATAGAAAACCAATTATTAACAAGCTGCATTGCTCAGCTTTTACTACCTTATGCTGCAGCAACAAACCCTAAAATAAACAACTATATTTAATTTTGTGTTTCTTAATTCCACTTAGGTCATAAGTCTAACAAGAAAAAGTATTATTAGGAAAATCTTCACATCTTGCAAGGGTAAACTTAAAGCAGAATTTTAGCTTTGCCACCTTAAAATTTCACAAGTAGGGAAAACTCAAAAATCCTGCTCAAAGAATCTCAAAATCCTGGAGGCCAGGCGCAGTGGCTCATGCTTATAATCCCAGAACTTTGGAAGGCTGAGGCAGGCGGATCACTTGAGGTCAGGAATTCCAAACCAGCCTGGCCAACATGGTGGAACCCCATGTCTGCAAAAATACAAAAGTTAGCCAGGCTTGGTGGCGCATGCCTGTAATCGCAGCCACTCTGGAGGCTGAGGCATGAGAGTCGCTTGAACCCAGAAGGCAGAGGTTGCAGTGAGCCGAGATCACGCCACCGCACTCCAGTCTGGGTGACAGAGCGAGACCCCTTTCAAATAAATAAATAAATAAATAAATAAATAAATAAATAAATACATACAAACATCCTTGATAAACCATTTTCAATTTAGATATGATAAATATAAAACACAAAAAGAGTCAAATACAGTTTAGAGCAAAATGAGGTATCAAACCACACTTTATTCTCACTTATCAAACTTAAAATAATAAATTTTAGAAAAGGCTTTGAGAATTCCTTATAGTTATGTCTAGGGGAGCTAAAAGTTTAAAGAAAAAGCTTATTGATCTTATTACTATAGACCAGGAGTTGACAAATTTTTTGTTAAGGGCCAGAGACTAAATATCCTAGGCTTTGCAGGTCATAAGGTCTTTATCAGAACTACCCAACTCTGTTGTAATATAAAGGTGCCGTAGATAATATGCAACAAATTAGCACGGCTGTGTTCCAATAAAACTTTACTTACAAAACAGGCTCAGCCAGGAGCTGTGGCTCATGCCTGTAATCTCAACACTTTGAGAGGCTGAGCCGGGAGAATCATTGTGAGACCAGCCTGGGCAACATAATGAGACCCCGTCTCTACAGAAATATATATTATTTAATTAGCCAGGCATAGTGGTGAAGCGGGAAAAGTTCCCTTGTTCCCCTTGCAGGGCATGCGACGGGGGAGTGGCTCACTTCTTCAGTGCCCCACTGCTCAAACCTCTAGGGGAGCTTACAGTCGGGCAGGTTGTGGGGCTCCAACCCCACGGCAGCGTCTAGTGGTGAACGTTTACAGCTTCTGAAGCCCCAGTGGGTGTGTGTTACCGTGTCCTCTTTTAGTTTTGTTGTCTGTAGGCGGCTTGCGTTTATCAGCTCAATTAGACCCTCTGCCTTATCGCAAGGATAAAGGGCTTTCTGTATCCTGGAGTTCTTGCCTGAGTATACGGGAAAAATCAGATCACACGTGGGCTTGGAGAATGCATGCAAGGTTTTATTGAATAGTGGAAGTAGCTCTCAGCAGATGGATGGGGAGCCGGAAGGGGAATGGTCAAGTGGTTTTCCCCTGGAGTCGGGCTGCTCAGCAGACCCGACTCTCCTCCGATCACCCTGGCCAAACTGCACATCCTTCCGCTGGTCGGTGGCCTGCCGGCGTCTGCCAGCGCCTGTTGGTGTGCTCTTCAACAGATGTGTTCCTCTTGACATCCAGCCGCTTGTGTGCCTGCCCGCTAGGGTCTCGGGGGTTTTCATAGGCACAGGATGGGGTGTGGCGGGCCAGGGTGGTCTAGGGAAAGACAACATTTGGGCACAAAAACAGAAATGCCTGTCCTCACCTAGGTCGGTGGGCACAGGCCCAGGGTTGGAACCCTAGCCAGGGACCACGCCCTTCTCTACCCAGCACTTCTCTGCCCCCCTCCCATATCAGTGGCATGCACCTGTGGTCCCAGCTACTAGGGAGGTTGAAGTGGGAGGGCTGCTTGAGTCCAGGAGTTTAAGGCTGCAGTGGGCCGTGACCGTGCCACTGTACTCCAACCTGGACATCAGAGCAAGACCCTGTCTCAAAAATAAAAAATTTTAAAAAGGACAGATTTGGCCTTTAGGCAGTAGTTTGACAGTCCCTACTCTAGACTGTGAACTATTTTCAGTAGGTGAAGATGAAAGATTGTTGAGATTTGCTGAAGCTATGAATCCTACTTGAGGTCCTTCTAGAAAATTTATTATCAAAAACGTTTTCTTGAATTGTATTCTGTTGTGTACAGAATGGCTATGATAATATTAAATGGACTACTCTATCTTGGACATTAAGACATTTGGATATGCTGAAACAACTACAAGTCATATTTAAGTTTAATAGCATGGGAGATTAATGATGAATTCAACTCTACTTCTACTTGATTATTGGGAGATCATTGAGGTCTCATACAGCTATTAATATAATACATTCTGATTGAAGAACTATTTATAGGATAGAAATCAGTAAAGAAGAGTGTCATTCAGTTGTTATCAACAATATAACCAACATAGTGAAGGGCCAGATAGTAAATAGTAAATAGCTTAGGCTGATTTAGGAACCACAAGCATACAATGTTTTGTTCACATACCCTTCAGTACTGCAATCAGAAAGCAATTATAACTGTCTATAAGCACAAAGTTAGTAGGCCACTTCATCATACCTCAGTCAAGACAAAATATATGATGTCCAGAGATTTTGGAATGGCCGTGTCATATATTTAACAAGATATTTAAAGAAGATGGAATAGCAGCTACTACATGTTTAAAAGCCATGTTGAATGAAATAAAACAATATACTTTTAGATGAAAATTTATTTTAACTTATTAAAATACTTGCAGAGAAAGTAGTTTGCTTACTGGAACCTGAAGAGAAAGTAAATAACCAAGCCAATGCTTTCAGAGTGCAAATATTTCTCATATGATAGCTGCTGAAAAAATTCTCTTATCTACTCCAGGAAGATGCTTATACTGGTGTGTATGATATGAAACTGAAATGCAGATGGAAAGCCTGAGATGACTGGTTTCTTGAAAGCCAATTATATTGCTCCATTGCTATATTGGTAGACTCAAGGTTTAAGGACACATTTTTTCAAGTGACTGTGTAAAAGCACCATGTGCAGACAAAAACAAAAATACAGAAAGTGAGAACAATACTTTCTGAAAAGATTCAGAAAATAGATTCTCCAATTGGCACTCAAAGCATCCATTTATAGAACTACTCCAATCAAATTGCACCATCACTGGCAATCACAGGACTAAGATTTTAATGGAGATGAATCTTTACCTTACTCAGTTCCTATTAAACAGAAAGGAAAGCTTAATAATTTTGTGGCAACATCAACACTAGCAGTATCCCATAATGGCAGAGCTAACCAAACATCTGCTACTCTACCCTCTTTAGGTGAAAGTGAACATCTATTTATGTGGTACATAACACTGGCATTAAGGTTAGGCACAGTAGCTCACACCTGTAAATCCCAGTACTTTGGGAGGCCAAGGTGGGAGGATTGCTTGAGTCCAGGAGTTTGAGACCATCCTGGGCAACAAATGAGGCCCTCATCTCTACAAAAACATTTTTAAAAAATTAGTTGGCCGGGCGCAGTGGCTCAAGCCTGTAATCTCAGCACTTTGGGAGGCCGAGACGGGCGGATCACGAGGTCAGGAGATCGAGACCATCCTGGCTAACCCGGTGAAACCCCGTCTCTACTAAAAAAAACAAAAAACTAGCCGGGGGAGGTGGCAGGCGCCTGTAGGCCCAGCTACTCGGGAGGCTGAGGCAGGAGAATGGCGTAAACCTGGGAGGCAGAGCTTGCAGTGAGCTG
>NW_016802861.1:4304-48049 GCF_001698545.2 Rhinopithecus bieti | reverse complement strand
AAAAAAAAAAAAAAAAAAAAAATTAGCCAGACATGATGGCACGCACCTGTGGTCCCAGCTACTTCAGAAGCTGAGTTGGGAGGATCACTTGCCCAGAAGGTTAAGGCTGAAGTGAGTTGCGATAGCGCCACTGCACTCCAGCCTGGGTAACAAAGCAAGACCCTGTCTCAAGAAAGAAAGAGAGAGAGAGAGAGAGAGAGAGAGAGAAAATCTTGGGACCCCAAAATCACTAAGCCAAAGGGAAAAGTCAAGCTTGGAAATGCATCAGGCAAACCTGCCTCCCATTTTAGTCCTAAATAAGATAGCTACATAGATGTTTTTTTAAAAGCTACATACGTCCCTCACAACAGGCCAACAAGGAATTTCCCTAAAACAGTTCTGTTGAATTTTACCCTGGTAATGTAAATTGATAGCTTATCTTCACAGGTACAGGACAAAAAAGACAGAACTCAAAGTCATTCTGCTACTCACCTAAGACAAATGTTTATCTGATTGCTTCCTTTGTTTTTTTGTGTTTTGTTTTAAGATGGACTTTTGCTCTTTTGCCCAGGCTAGAGTGAAGTGGCACGATCTCGGCTCACTGCAGCCTCCGCCTCCCATCCCACCCCCACGCTGGGTTCAAGTGATTCTCCTGCCTTAGCCTCCTGAGTAGCTGGGATTATAGGCGCCTGCCACCATGCCCGGCTACTTTTTGTATTTTTAGTAGAGATGGGGTTTTGCCATGTTGGCCAGCCTGGTCTCAAACTCATGACCTCAGGTGATCCACTTGCCTCGGCCTCCCAAAGTGCTATGATTACAGCCGTGAGCCACCCCACCTGGCTGGATTGCTTCCTTTGTTTATGTAAAAATGCAAAAGTCACTGAATCAGACTAAGACATAAGTGACTATTTCTCTACCCCCTGCAACGTGTAAATTGTGTATTCAGCAAAAGGCTGATCAAAGACCTCAGAGAATGCAACCTTTTGTCTCTTACCTACCTATGACGCCTAGGCAGGCGTCGTCAGGACCTCCTGAGGCTATGTCACAGGTGTGTCCTTAACCTTGACAAAACAAACTTTCTAAATTAATTGAGACCTGTCTCAGATACTTTTGGGTTCACAACTGTTTACTTCCAGGCATATTCTTCTCTACCTCCAGGTATACAGGGGATTACACTTTCCCTGCCCTTTTTAGTTAGGCACAGCTATTTGACTAGTTTTGATAATGAAACATGAATAGAAGTAACATGTGAATATCTGAGCTATACCATTTCACTGCCAGTGGTAGACTCCCTAGTTCACTTCTTTCCCTGCCTTGGTGAACCCTAAGCGTCATCTTGTGATGTGGACATGATAAAATGGTGGAGTTTCCATCAGCCTGCTACCCTCCTACCTGCATATCCTGCCAACTAGCACACACAAAAAATAAATCTTTGTTGTTTTAAGCCTTTGGATTTTAGGGTTGGTTTCCAAAGCATAAGCTAGGTTATCCTGACTGCTGCAAGTTAATGTCATAAATGTAGACTATAATGATCCCAGAAGCAAACTATCTGCTCACATTGATGAGAAATACATAATTCTGAATGCCATGTCAAACTTTAAAAATTTAAACAGCAATACTTGATAATTGAAAAATAAAAATTGTATATATTTATCATGTACAACATGTTATTTTGAAATATGTATACATTGTGTAATGACTAACTGAATAGTAATATTTTCAAGAAAACTAATATAAACATTTAATTTTTAAATGTTATATTTCATGTATTTTTTATCACTGAAGTTTATTATATAATGGTGATATTCTGCTCCAGCCAAATATTGACTTTTAACATGCAGCTGCTTTGCATTCAGTCAATATATATATTCCGTGCCCCTCTAAAAATAATATATATACAAATGATATAAATTCAATCTTGGTTATGTGTCCTTTATTTAAAATACATACGTCACAGAAACCTGAAACAATTTGTAAATTAAATCACAAATTTATTCTATGGAAGAATACCTTGATCTTCTAGAATTCAGGCATTTTTTGCTGCCACCTTGCATCCTCTATCTTGTCTCGTCTGCTGCCACCAGCTGGCTTCCACTACTGCTAAATTTCAGCAACCAGCAGGATTCAATTCAGTGCTTTGTTTTGACTGCTGAGTCCCTGATGAAAACACCAAGTCAGTTGAATAACTAAATTTTTAGGCTGGAAACAGAAAAGCACAACCAATTCATTTCCTATGTACTTTGGGCTATCAGATAGCCACATGGTAGCTGGTACTTGTCCCAGTAAGTGGTCCAGACAAGGCTGCAGGCTAACAAAAGAGAAGACATTTCAGTTCTTAAGTTAATATTCTGCTCCCAGGGAAGAATATTGTTAAAAACTATAGAGTCATTGTATAAGAACAGACAAAGGTCAGATCAAACACAATAGTGTATCAATAGTCTCAGTATATGGCCAGGCATGATGGCTCACACCTGTAATCCCAGCACTTTGGGAGGCCAAGGCCGGCAGATCACCTGAGGCCAAGAGGTCGAGACCAGCCTGGCCAACATGGTGAAACCTCGTCTCTACTAAAATAACAAAATTAGCTGGGAGTACTGGTGGGCGCCCGTAATCCCAGCTACTCAGGAGGCTGAGGCAGGAGAATTGCTTGAGCCTGGGAGACGGAGGTTGCAGTGAGCCAAGATCATGCCACTGCACTCCAGCCTGGACGACAAGAGCGAGACTACGTCTCAAAAAAGAAAAAAAAAAAGTCTCAGTATAGTATTAAGCTTTTAATAACTTCAGGAGTATAAATTCTATGAACTTATACATCATTTGAAAGTAAAATTATTTAACTGTATTAACTATAAAATTATTTAACTGCCTATTTGGTTTGTGAATTTTTGAACAGTAAATGTGTTTTACTTTTTTGTTGCAGTCAATGTTTGCCATCTTCTGCTACAGAGACAGAAAAATTTAAAAATGTTCAAAATTCACAAAATAAAATAAGCATTTCAGAAATTTAAATAAACTTTCAAGTGACTTTTTGCAAGTTTGTAGCATTAATACTTCAGAAATTATTAAAGCTTAAAACAGCACTAAATCTTTTGGGATACTTGTATATGGAAAACTGTGGAGTAACAGGGTGGTTGAATACAAACTTTTATAATTTACACCCAGCTATGTCCAAAGAAAACTGAAATCATTTATAACAACACATATACACGCAAATAGGCAAAGATATGTAAAACAGTCATAAGCTGTCTTGAAGCTGGAGAAACATGTCCCTAAGTGAGTAAAACTTTAGGAAAAGCAGAGAGAATGAGGCAAATTAGTAGCAATATTTGTAATATAGGTTTCTGGTATTATTCTATATTTTCACTTGGAAGGGTGTTGAGGATACATTTTTATTTGGGATACTTGTTCTTGAGATAGTATTATGTCCTCAATATTTTGGTATTAGCATTATTATAGCTAATGATGCTTTTCCAGAAAACTGAAACAAATAACTTTTAAAGATGCACATTAATAGAATTTAAAAAAAAAAAAACCAATAAATAGTTTTCTTTCCTCTTAGAGATTATCTAGTTCAGTGGTTCTCAACCTTGGCTGTACAGTGCAATGACTTGAGGGGTTTAAAAAGTATAAATGCTTGGGTCCCACTGAGCATCTGATTTAATTGGTCGAGGATACAGAACGGGCATCGGGAATTTTAAAAGACCTTGGTGATCCTAAAGTGCAGGTAAGGCTGAGAACCTCTGCTCTAGTTCAATATATAATCAGGTATACATCAACATTAAAATGTGTAGGTGTTCAGAGTTCTGATTTTTAACCATAGCACCATCTCAAATATTATAATGGAAAAGTTTGAAAAAAGAGCCTAATTTAATCATCATGGATAAATTTCAAAAAGCATGTTGAACGAAACAAGCCAGACACAAAGATTACTTATTGCATTCTATTTACATAAAGTTAAAAATAATCAGAACAGGGGAGGGGGCTATTGACTAGGAAGAGACACAAGAAGGAAATTCCTCAGGGGGAGAGCGAAATTTTCTCTTATTTGATTAGGGGTCACGGAGATATAATATATCATGATTATATTTATATATATATATCAAAACTCACAGAAATGATGGACAATTGAGCTCTGTATGTATGATTTCATTATATGTAAATTTACAATTCAGTAAAAAGGATAATCTGCATAATTAAATCTGCATATGTATGACAGGGTCGGGTAGGGAGAGACGATTACTTCAGACGACCCCAAATCCTCATAGGTTAAAAGAAACAGCCAACTCCTTATCAGAACTGGCGAGAATGGAGAGCAGACAGCAGGGAGGGCCAAAGCCTAAGAAATCGCTACAAGACTAGACGCCGACTTCGAACTACTGCCAGGACGGCGGCGCCCGAGCGCCCACAAAAATAAGCCCCCGCGCCATTTCCGGTACTAGCAAATCCTCCTGTATGTCCTCACTGGAAGTGTCCGGTGGGAAACTGTGCCACCGCAGGCAAGGAGCCGGCAGTAGCTTGGTTCCTGAGCGGATGCTGGGACTGTAAGGCGCGCGCGGTCAGCTGTTTGCGGTGCAGGGAGGAGGACGCCGGGGCTCGCCTTTCCTCCTCTGCCGCCGCCGCCGCCGCCGCCATGATTCCGGTGTCGTTGGTGGTGGTGGTGGTGGGTGGCTGGACTGTCGTCTACCTGACCGACTTGGTGCTGAAGGTGAGGGCCTTGGGCCTAAGGTCCAAGCCCGCGGTGCCCATGGCCGAAGCGCAAGGCCTTCTTTTCTCTTCCCCTGCCTCGCGCCTCCCGGGCTGGACGGTGCCCACGTGCGACAGTCCGCGTGGTGGATCGGCCCGGTGGAGTAAAGCATTGCCGGCCGCGGGAGGGGTGTGGCGGCCTGCGCGGCTGCCACTGTCGCAGTGCGGGACAGTGCAGGCCCTTCAGCCTTCGGGTCCTGCCTGGGAGGCGCCAGTGGTGGGATCCGGAGGGCCGGGGCCCTGCCAGACCCAGCCGCTGCAGTGCAGCAGGGAGGAAAAGAAAACGTCTGCTTAGTAAAGACAGTGCTTTCCCTTATTGTTTTTAAGGTCAAGACGCTCTAGAGACTCAGATATTGGAATGAATCTAAATCAAGTCGTGATTTAGATCAGTAGTCTCAAATGTTTAAATGCATATGATCATCTGCTGTTACGGTCAAAATGCAGATTCCGATTCAGCAGGTCTGCGGCAAGGCCTAAAATTCTGCATTTCTAACCACTTCCCAAGTGCTGCTGATACTGCCAGATCACAGAGTGTACTTCAGAGTAGCACACTCAAATAGCAAGGATTTACATAACCAGTTTCTGACTACTTGAATTCTGACTTGCACCCTGCACCCCACTTCTTCACACTAACCAGATACCTGGGTGCACGGTCCATTTTCCAGTTATTTGAGAAGGGTAGCAAAAAATCAGGAAGAGTTGTCTGACCACATGCTTCAGGCAAGCTTTTGAAATTGAGTATTCCGGGGTAGGGGATGGGGGAGAGTAATTGTGTATGTGGAATAAGATCATATAAATTCTCAAATGTTTAATACAAATTCCAGTTATGAATAGCAAAACCTTCATGTTATGAATACCATTTAAAATAGAAAACCATAGTATTGCGTGTTTTAGCTTTAACAGTAAAATGAAATGAGACTTTTCCTTCTTTCTATCATTTAAACTTGTAAAGTGCAGGAGGTTATATAGCATAGTCCTTAGATCCAAGGCTGGGCTTCTAGCCAATGTGACCTTGGGAAAATTGCTATCTGTGCCTTGGTTTCTCGTCTTTAAATAGAGATAATAGTAAGGATCTCCTAAGATTATAGAGAGAATTACATTAGTGTATCCACATAAAGTCTCGCTCCTCAACTTGAGGTTCAAGGACCAGTAGCATTTGCATCATTTGGGAGCTTGTTAGAAATGCAGAATCCCAGGCCTCACCCCTGACCTAGGGAATCAGAATCTGCATCTTAGCAAGATCCCAGGTGACTCCTCTGCACCTGTTTGTGTTTGAAAAGCACTGATGTGGCCAGTCACAGTGGCTCACACCTGTAATCCCATCACTTTGAGGGAGGCTGAGGTGGGAGGATTGCCTGAGTCCAGGAGTTCAAGACCAGCCTGGGCAATATAGTGAGAGTTTATCTCTACAAAAAATTTAAAAGCTAGCCAACCATGGTGGTGCATGCCTGTAGTCCCAGCTACTCTGGAGGCTGAGGTAGGAGGATTGCTTGAGTCTGAGAGTCAGGGGTTACAGTGAACCAAGATCGTGCCACTGCACTTTGGCCTGGGTGACAGAGCAAGACCCTGTCTCAAAAAAAAGAAAAAGCACTGATTTAAAGTACTTGGCATAGTGGTTAACATGTCATAAGCCATACAGGCCACAGTGATTTTGTTGTTTGAAAAAGCCACATGAGCCAGGGATGGTGGTGCAGCCTGTAGTCCCAGCTACTTGGGAGGAAGAGGCGGGAGGATCGCTTGAGGCCAGGAGTTCCAGGCCAGCCTGAGCAACATAGTAAGACACACACACAAAGCCACATGATTTCTTCATGTTGCATATGTGGAAAAAAAAACCCAAGATGTCACTGGTTTCAGTGACAACCCCTAGCTCCTTAAGAGTGCACCATCCTCTGAGCAAAAGACCTAACACCCACTCAGAGTATCTGCATGGGAAATGGAGAGACCTCAACTTTTAGGAGCCTGCACCTTTAGTTTCTCTGCTTCCAGCTTGGTCTGCTGATCCATCCTCGGTTTTTCTAGGATTTCTGCATATACATCTGTTGGAGAAGTGTGTCACTCCTTTTCCAAGTCTTGGAAAACAAGCAGACTTAAAATTTAACTACCGGAAGACTGGGAGCAGATAACATTACAGATCCAAAGCAAACAGCTACCTATATTTAGACTATGGTCATTTTTTAAGACTATGATAGGGCTAAGATTTCCTTCTTGGACAGATAAGTTTCTCACATGGGTGGGCATCAATATGACAATACTTACTGCTGTACTTACTGTAACTGAGTCAGATATATAACACAGCCTTATGTCATCCAAAATCCTATATTAGTCAAGGACTTCAAACTTCCCTAAAGGTAAAACTCGTGTTGGGGCTGTGTATAAGCAGTATTCCCACAACCCCAGAGAATTTAAGGGACATTACTGAGCCCAAGATGGTTTTAGATAAGTTTTTTACTTTTTACATGATCAAGGTTGGCCTAACTTCTTAGGGTTGTTGCTCAGAAGAAGAAAGCAAGCCCTGATTGCTACTGTCCCTTCTCTTGGATTGGTTGGGTTTTTTTTTTTTTAATTATAACACAAGGCTTCTAGACCAGTGCTGTCCAATATGGCAGCTATTAGCTACATGTGGTTATTGAGCCTTTGATCAGAGCTAGTCCAAACTGAGATGTGCTGTAAGTATAAAGTTGATGTTGAAATTCAACGAATTAGTACCCCCCAAAAAGTAAAGTATCTCAACAATAGTATATGTTGATTACATGTTGAAATATCTTGGATTTTGGGGTAAAGGTATATGAAAATTAATATTTAAAATTTGGCTGTTAGAAAATGTAAAGTTATATATGTGGCTTACATTTGTTGCTCACATTATATTTCTATTGGACAACACTGTTCTAAGCAGGGGTCAGCAAACTTTTTGTAAAGGGCTTGGTAGTAAGTATTTTAGGCTTTTGGCCCACACAGGGTCTCTGTTGCATATTTTGGTTTTATTGTATTTTATAATCCCTTAAAATGTGAAAACTATTCTTAGCTCACAGTTGTGTGAAAACAGTCTGTAGTCTGGATTTGGCCTGCTGCCCATAGTTTACCAGACCCTAATCTCAGTAGACCAGTTAGGTCTGTGACCTTTAATATTGTGAAGAATAAACATAAAGCTTCAAGATTATAAACATTTGGGCAGTCAGCATCTTGATTTCCTCTAGAAAATACTTTGTGTTATTTTCTTACACATTATAAATTGTTCTTCAAAATTGAGTGATTAAGAACTTTTCTTTCTCTCTTAGTCATCTGTCTATTTTAAACATTCTTATGAAGACTGGCTGGAAAACAACGGATTGAGCATCTCCCCTTTCCACATAAGATGGCAAACTGCTATTTTCAATCGTGCCTTTTACAGTTGGGGACGGCGGAAAGCAAGGATGCTTTATCAATGGTATTCTTCATCTTCTTTTGTTTGGTTTAAGTTAATCATTAAGTGATCACTACAGACAGCTTGTTAAATTAACTATTTCCATCACTTTGCAGTTTTCTGAGTTTTAAAATATTGACAATATTAAAACTTTCTGGTTTTATATAACCTTATGGGATCGTATCATTGGGGCTTGCATACATTAAAAATCAAGGCATTTATGGCAATTTATGATTAGGGGCTTCATAATGATCTCTGGGACACCCAAGATACTGGCAGGTTCTGTAGATGAGCGAATGTGAGGGTCAGGGGTGGCATGGTCTAAATTTCTTTTGTTAAAATTTAGCCCCAAATGGATTAGAGGTAAATGTAAACAATCAGATCATCAGAGTTAGCAGAAAATGCAATAGCAGATCAAAGCATACAAAGTGGAAAAAAGGATATAATAAAGATAAGAACAGAAATCAGTGAAATAGAAAATACACAATAGAGAAAAGCAGCAAAGCCAAAAGTTGGTTCTTTGAAAATATTAATTGGGCCAGGTGCAGTGGCTCACACCTGTAATCCCAGCACTTTGGAAGGCCAAGGCAGGTGGATTGCTTGAGGCCAGGAGTTCAAGACCAGCCTGGCCAACATGGTGAAACCCTGTCTCTACTAAAAATACAAAAATTGCCGGGCATGGTGTCATACGTCTGTGGTCCCAGCTACTCGGGAGGCCAAGGCACAAGAATTGCTTGAACTCAGGAGGCAGAGGTTGGCAGAGAGCCAAGATCACACCACTGCACTGCAGCCTGTGTGACACAGCAAGACCCTGTCTTAAATAAATAAATAAATAAATAAATAGAAAATATTAATTGATAAATCCCTACCATGACTGATGAAGAAAAAAGAAACATAAGTAATTAAAAATGAGAATTGAGGCCAGGCACAGTGTCCCATGCTTCAGCCCAGGAGTTCGAGACCAGCCTGGGTAACATGGTGAAACCCCATCTCTACAAAAAAATATAAAACTTAGCCAGGCGTGGTGGCTTGGGTCTGTAGTCCCAGCTACTTGGGAGGCTGAGTTGGGAGGATCACCTGCGCCCTGGGAGGTCAAGGCTGCAATGAGCTGTGACCGTGCCACTGCACTCCAGCCTGGGTGACAGAGTGAGACCCTATCTCAAAAAGAAAAATTGGAATTGAAAAGAGGACATTACTACAGATTCTATAGACATTAAGAACATAGTAAGACTGCCGGGCGTGGTGGCTCACGCCTGTAATCCCAGCACTTTGGGAGGCCGAGGCAGGCGGATCACGAGGTCAGGAGATCGAGACCATCCTGGCTAACACGGTGAAACCCCGTCTCTACTACAAATACAAAAAAATGAGCTGGGCATGGTGGCGGGCGCCTCTAGTCCCAGCTACTCAGGAGGCTGAGGCAGGAGAATGGCATGAACCCGGGAGGCGGAGCTTGCAGTGAGCTGAGATCACGCCACTGCACTCCAGCCTGGGTGACAAAGCAACACACCGTCTCAAAAAAAAAAAGAACATAGTAAGACTATTAAGAAAATTCTATGCCTATAAATTTGACAGTTTTAATGAAGTAAACAAGTTCCTTGAAAAGCACAACTTACCAAAGTTAGAAAACATGGCAGATTATCTCCACTATAGAAGGGTAGCTTCCAATTATTAAAACAATAGAAAAAAGAAACTATTATTAAATTGTGCCATGTTAATATTTAAGCTCATTTTATCACAAAGTAAAGCTGAAATACAATGCAGACAATAGAAGAGGTAGATGAAAAAGGATGGATGTCTATAACGTCAAAAGGGCTTTCATAACGATATAAGGACAAGATCAAAACAACGTTATGTAAATGAGCAAGTGCATGAGAGGAAACAAACTTTTTCACTGGGAATGATACTCAGATTCTTCAGTTATCAGAGAATTATAAATTATAAAACTGCTTAAACTAAGCTCATGCTTCAGTCAAATATTTGAAGTTCATGTAGGAAAAAGAGGCAGAGTTATTGAAATTTTTTAGCCATTATTTTAAAGCTATGAAATGTGGCTGGTCAGTGAGTTTGCTAGTCCATGAATTGAGAAAAATTGTAAATTAACATAATTTTTTTTCCTTTTGGCAGGTTCAATTTTGGAATGGTGTTTGGTGTAATTGCCATGTTTAGACTCTATTTTTTCTCTTTGGAAAACGACTGATGCAGTTGGCACATGAATGATGGCTGACTCTCCTCATTCTTATTCTCCTCCTTTCCTCTCCCTTTCTTCCCTTCCTCTCTTCTCATCTCCCTCTCCTCCGCTTCATTCATATGAAGGTGTTATACAAGTTGTGGTAAGTATCGTCTTTTTGCTTTAAATAACTATCGAAATAGAGATGCAAGATATCACTTCTGACCTAGTGTAACACCTATCCATAATATAAATATGAAAATAAATTAAAAGTCTAATAATTTTCAAATTACCTGCTTACACAAAAAAATTAATAAGAATACAGCAAGGAATTGTTGAAATATTTGGTAGTAGCTGTAGTATTAATGGTAACAGAGAACAAATGAACCATCGTTAAGACTGTCAGCAATTACACAGATATGTGACTGAATGTCTTTTTAAGATGTTAAATGATTGTTACTTTCAAAGAATAAGCATGCTGATTTAAGATCTCTATAATGTATAAGTAAATTGCATTCTAATTCTATGCAAAGTGTTTCCCTTTCCTTTTCATGGCCTTCAGAGCCTAACCAATAATATCCATTTAATTAAAGATATAAGACCTTTCTGAGTGGTCACTGTGATTTCTTAATATGAAGAATAATGTGCTGAGTTGTACTCCTTTAAAACTCATGTGTAGACCTATACCTTATCATTTTATGTCTCCAAAGTTTGGAAGGGGGCTTTATATTGGCTCACTTTTATTTCACATTTTTACATTTATAGTTCCCATTTCCATGAGTCATGGATGTTGTTTTTAATCGTGTTCTTATTAATAGAGTAGACTAGGATTAGTAACAGATTGGGGTTTTTTTTTTCTTGTCTCTTTGTGGCCTCTACTAGGCTGGGTCACTGGGAAGATTTAGAAGTCATTTGTAGAAAACAATAATCTCTCCTATGGCCATAGCTCTTTCTTAGAGATTAAAAAGATTTACCAGGTGAGGCCTCAGAATAAATTATTTATTTCTTCAGCAAACATTCCCTGCCTTACAGATAAGAAAATCGAGGCACAGACATGTTAAGTCACTTGCCTGTGGTCACAACTCATAACTAGTAGATCCATCATCACTGATCTTAGAGCCTATGGACATTATGCTCTATTATTATTATTAATATATATTAAACGGAGTTTTGCTCTTGTTGCCCAGGCTGGAGCAATGGCACGGGATCTCAGCTCACCAAACCTCCGCCTCCAGGTTCAAGTGATCTCCGCCCTCAGCCTCCGAGTAGCTGGGATTACAGCATGTGCCACACGCCGGGCTAGGCTAATTTTGTTTTTTAATAGAGACGGGGTTTCTCCATGTTGATCAGGCTGTCTTGAACTCCCCGACCTCAGGTGCTCCACCTGCCTTGACCTCCCAAAGGGCTGGATTTACAGGCATGAGCCACTGCGCCGGGCCTATGCTCTACTTTTAAGAGAGGTAGATAATTCTTCAAGAAACTATAAATAATTTTACTTACAGTTTTATACCTCTAGGTATATGGTGGGAGGATAGGTGGGACTGGAGGCAAGAGAACAGGATAGTGCAGGAAATAAGGTGAGAGATACAGATAGGGTCTAGGTTATGAAGTTTATATTTTACCTGTAGGTAGCAAGTCTATACAAAATGGACCAAAGTCATTAGACTGAAGATGTGGAGATCATTTAAGAGCAGTAATTTATTTTAGAAGTGATAAAGATCTAAAATTAGTGGCAAGGAGAATAAAGGGAATGGATTCAAGTGACCCTTTGGAGTGGAATTCTCAGACCTTGGTGATGAATTAAATGTGAGACTGGAGGGAGAAGGAAAAGTTTAGAATGACTCAGGTTACATGATTGGTTATTGTTCACCAAGAAAGAGGATAAGACAGAAAGAAGCCAGGTGGAGAAAATATGATCATTGGCTTATCTGCCTGCCTGAATTAGAATGGCAAAACGTTGTTTAGGGAAGAAATTATTTCTTCTCTACCACTCAGTTTATTCATAGTGCTCACAAAAATATCAGCTCTATTAGGAGAGCCGTGCTTTGGAACCATTAAGAAGTCAGCTGCCCTCTGGAGCCCACCATGCATATTCATGTATAAGTTTAAGAATGTTATGAATCCTGACTTTGACATGAGCTCTTGTCGCTTAGGTAACATACCTTCTGTTTACCCTATAATTCCCGACAGCCTTGTTCAGTATTGATTCTCCAAACCATGGCACTCTGTGTTGTTGAAAGTATTCTGTATTCAGTATTCCGGTACATCTAATACCCTGTGTGAATCATGGCAGAGACAGATGGGCAATCGTGTACTGTTGCCAACAAATAAGACCTACCATCTGTTGGTATTATCACACATTCATATTCCTACTTTATCTCACTCACTAGTACATGCAGAAAATAATAAAGAGAAGGAAGAAATATCCTATTGGACCAAGCTTACTGATTTATTTGAAATTAAGGTAACCAGGATATTTTGTGATATAGAGGGTATGTATGACAATCTTAAGTATGTAAATTTAGAGAGGGGTCAGAGAAAAGTGTAATACTGGAAAGATGTCTGACAACTTGGGAATGGAGCAGGTGTATAAAAAGGGACATAGAAGTTCTTGAAAGAAGTTGCTCAATAGGGTCCAAGTAAAGAGAATTTCAGATAATGAACATTATAAACATCCATTTCCTTTGACTCTTTACCTCCATATCTGGGACTCTAGCTTAAGGAAACACTTTCAAATACAGAAAAAATAGTATTCATTAAGCTCTTTAGCCTAACATTATTTATTATTGTGAAGAATTAAAAGCAACTAAAATATCTGAGGAGTGGTTAAATTATTGGATTCTCATTCAATTAGATATTATGCACACATTAAAAATGATTATAACTAGTTTCCGCGGGGCGCGGTGGCTCACGCTTGTAGTCCCAACACTTTGGGAGGCAGAGGTGGGTGGATCACCTAAGGTCAGGATTTCGAGACCAGCCTAGGAAATGTGGTGAAACTCCATCTCTACTAAAAATACAAAATTAGGCGGGTGTAGTGGCGTGTGCCTGTAGTCCCAGCTATTTGGGAGGTTGAGGCAGAACTGCTTGAACCTGGGAGGCAGAGGTTGCAGTTATCCAAGATCGCACCATTGCACTCCATCCTGGGCAACAAGAGCGAAATCCCAACACTTTGGGAGGCCAAGGTGGGCGGATCACAAGGTCAGGAGATCGAGACCATCCTGGCTAACACAGTGAAACCCCGCCTCTACTAAAAATACAAAAAAAAAATTAGCTGGGCGTGGTGGCAGGCGCCTGTAAGTCCCAGCTACTCGGGAGGCTAAAGCAGGAGAATGGCGTGAACCTGGGAGGCGGAGCTTGCAGTGAGCTGAGATCGCGTCACTGCACTCCAGCCTGGGCTACAGAGCGAGACTCCATCTCAAAAAATATATATAAATAAAATAAAACAACAACAACAAAAATGATTATAACTAGTTTCATAACTAGAGAAAGGACACTTGGAATTAATGGAATTTAGAAAATGATTCAAGCAGCATTGTTTGAATCTTCAGTTATTAAAGGAGGCTTTTTAGATGAGATTTCTCTGTGTCCACAAAAATAAATTCCAGTTGAATTAAAATTAAAACTTGAAACCATAAAAGACCTTGAAAGAAAAAAGCCAGGTTATCATTTTTATGAACACAGAATGAGGAAGACATACAGTGAATAGTAGAAACCATGAATATTTTTTATATAACAGTAACACCACCTTTATTTTTTATTTTTTAAATACTTTATTAGAGCAGTTTTAGATTCACAGCAAAATTAAGAAGGTACAGAGGTTTCCCCCTTACAATGATGAACAGACGTGAATATGTCATCACCACCCATAGTTTACATTAGGGTTCACTCTTGGTGTTGTAGGAAACCATGAATACTAATAGATTTGATTACCTAAATTTTATATATCAAAAACTAAAAACAAAGTAAAATTAAAAGGCAAACAAACTGTGGAATACATTTATGTCATGTATTACAAAGGACCAATGCTGATATTTGAAGTGATCTTACAGATCAGTAAGAAAAAGATGAATACTTTAGGAGAAAACAAGTCAGGTCATCAGTAGGCAACTCGCAGAAAGACCAAAAAAAAGTCAAAAGTACAGAGAAAGTTCAGCTTTACAAATGGTCAAAGAAATGTAAATCACATTGCAGATTTGAATAAAATGAGCTTGCCCAACATTATGGAAGGGCCTGCTTTTAGAGTACAATTTGATGATATGTATCAAAATCTTTTAAATTTTGTGTAATAATAGCATTTAATACCCTCTCTGTGAGGCATAACATTAAACATTGGACAAAGATTAGCTCATCTAATCCTCAAAATTACCCTTTTGTGCAAATGTGGTTATTTCCATTTTAATGATGAGAAAATAGGAATGTTGGAGGAATAATGCCAACTTTCCTGAGGTCATTTAGCTAGTTAACAGAGACAGGACCTCAAACCCATAATATGTCTCAAGAGCCCAATCCCTTAGCAAGTATGCTCATCTAAGAATTTCTTCCTCCAAAATATTTAGATGTGTGTGTGTCCAAATATCTTCATCACATTATTTATAAGAGCAGAAACTTTTAAAACAATTAAATGCCCAACAGTTTATTCCATAGAACACAGTGTAGCTATTAAAAATCATATTGAAATAGAAAATACTCATGGGAAGATGTCTGTGATACTGTTAAATGAAGGGGCAAATTTCAAAACCAGATTTATAATAAAAGTATAGTTTTTAAATATATGTGTACAGGAAAAGACTAGAAGGACACACATCAGAATGATTCAGAATGGTTTTGTATGTGTATGTATGTTTGGGGAGCAGAATTTTAGGCTTCTGTTTAGCTTTGAATTTTCCAGTTTTCCTGCTTTAAACATATTTTTTATAATTAATATAATAATTATAAAAGAAAGCAGAAATTTCCTCCAGAATGATACCTTTTAGGTTCCAACTCCTGGACAGTAAGAAATAGATTCTCAGTATGTAAATGGTATTTCTGACCCTGGTGTGTCCCACTTAGCCTAATTTATTGTCTCTCTTTAGCAGATGACATAACTTGGGAGTGATTACTTATCTTGTGAGAATATATCTTTGCTATCTAAAATAAATTGCTGTGCAGCTCTTATCTTCCCTTGTGTATGCAATAATACATAACTGCACATTTTAGGAGCACATGATTGTAAGACAACTCCTGCTTCATATGTTTGTAACATGTCTATATGTTCCAAATGCCTTAATTTCGACATTAAATTTCAATTTTAATGTATTTGTGTATCTTTCACACTATTTTCTGACCAACATAGTAGACCAACTGATGGAATAGAAGGGTATGATGCTCCCACGCTGATCAGGATCCCTATTAGAACAGCTTTCATTACCAACTCACCTATAACTTGAGGATATTAAAATGAAACTCACTGATTAATAATATGGGGTTCCTATATTAATCAACACAAGTACTTGGAACCTTGCAATAACATTTCAGAGGAAGGTCTAGGAATTTTAACAAGCATTCCCAAATCAGGCATCCAGCCTTTGAGGGTGGGTCAGCTGCTGCCTGCTTCACTGTTACCCTGCATTCCTTGGCACTTTGCTGGGCTCCCTCATTCTTTCCCATGGTGAAGACTCCAGGAAGCTAAAGTTTCAACTGTTTAACCTGGTGTTTCCCATTCTCTTTAGATTGGTGTTGTGCTTGTTCCAGAGAAACTGGCTAGTTCGAAAATGAAATAGTGTTTTGCTTTTATTATGATAGAAATGGAGAAGTGAACCATTGTCATATTACCTTTAGTTTGTAGAACATTCAGCTTGAAGGTTTAATACAGAATGAACATCATGTATCTTAGTGCCCAAGTGGGACTCCCCTGCACCCCACTGATAATTGCTGCCATATTGTGTCTATGAACAGGTTCCTGGTATAAATTTACCCGTCAATCAACTGACCTATTTCTTCGCGGCAGTTCTCATTAGTGGTGTTGTACATGAAATTGGACATGGGATAGCAGCTATTAGGTAATGATATTTACCTTTTCTTCGTACTACATGCAAAAAAAAGCTTTTAGGAGGATTTATTACTAAAATCTGCTACATTTGATACTTCACTATTTTCTTTCTGTGGCTATTACCTAGTGCATAGCCATCATTTGTTACTTTGAGGAAGCTTCTTTTTTTATAGAGAAGATTAATATGTTGATGAATATGCTCTGTTAACCACGGGCATATCTGTAATCAGGGTCTTTCTATCCTTTGCCTTTGCCAGCGTGGTTATCCTCATGATGCCTCAAAGGTTTTTTTACCAAATCCTGAAAGCCAATCTTTCTGTTCATCATGGAATCAGAATGATAACCACTGTACTCAAAACCCACTCACCTTAGAACTTTATTTGACTTATCAGCTGAAATAATTTCCTGCTTCTGCTTATGTCCTCTGCTGGCTAGAGCACGAAAACTGAAAGCACTGAGTTTAACAAATATCATACTCTATCTGGAAACCCAAGTGGAAGATAAGATGAGACCTGGGACTAGCTTTGAGTATCACGCTCTGTTCTTGGTCTTGGCTTCCCAAGTGTATCACTGTAACTATACCTAAGCATTTAGAATCCTATAACGCATACAAAATCATGATGGGGAGAGGGCCACGTCACAACTCCCCTGCTACCTCCATTGCTAATTACTGCCATAATTAGCAAGCATGCTAATAGGAATGTGTTTTATCCTTTCGGTGTGTGGACCAGAGAAAAGGTTAAAACCTCTGTTTCGGAAGAGAAGATGTAATCACTTCTTATTACTTTCCAGTTGTTTATGAACAAGAGTCTATTTATTGGCAATAAATCCTCATCTTGACAGAGCATATACTATTACACAGGTGTGCACAATAGTGGCTTAAAGTGGTGGCTGCTGGGTTTCTTTTCTTTTAAATCTCCTTCACCTCTGCTTCCATGTTTTTAGCTTTGCAGCCTTTAGGATTTTACCTACAGACACATCGTTAATAACAGCTTAACAATTTACAGTATGTTTGTAAAAATAACTTGGGTAATTTTTTTTTAAATCCCAACTGCCAAGAAAAAAAATGAACTGTACAGCTGTCTTATATATTTAGTATTAAGCAACAGCACAATATATTTAGGTGATACTTTTTTCTAGGGGGCCTGTTTGGTTTTATGAGACTTAAATATTAATTTTTGGAAAATGAAGTGATAAAAAAAGTTCTTTTTTTTCTTAATATGGAGAGCAAAACCTGCTGAAAAAACTGGTTCTCTTAAGGACAATCTGAGCATTATGCATGTTTAAACATACTTACTTAACGTTAGCTTGATAGGAATACACCTAGATAGATCTCTACCATTATTTATAATTGCTAAGACAAATACAAGTTATTAGGTAATTTACTTGAATTATATAGTCTCCTGTGTCCTTCTCTGATAATAATTCAGAGTAAACCATAAAAATGTTTTTCATTTAGTTTCTCATAAAAGCCATTTCTGTATATATGTGACTAACTTCAATTATTTGCTCAACACATTGGTTTCTAAAATTTTGAAGTGATGTCTATTTCAGTATGCCCTATGTTACAAAATTCAATTTCACAGATAACCAAATCTGTATATTATTATAAAATTAAGATTATATATAGTATAGATATAATTTTTTGGCTGTTCAGAGGGACTTTTGTTTTTTAAGCAAGAATTCAAATTACAGGGAAAAGTTTTAAGATTATGTACACTATTAATTTGATAAATATAATAATATTAGTAAACTCCTTTTCTTATGTGATTTCTTAGGGAACAAGTCCGATTTAATGGCTTTGGGATTTTCTCTTCATTATTTATCCTGGAGCATTTGTTGATCTGTTCACCACTCATTTGCAACTTATATCACCAGTCCAGCAGCTAAGGATATTTTGTGCAGGTAACAAGACTTAATTTTGTTTTAATATTCATCTGTGCTTTTAGTTTTGATTTTCTATGGTAAGTGGTTTTGGAAAATATATCACAAATGACAATACGTTATCTTTTGGTTAATAACTTCAGTTTATAAGACCCCTCAAAAGTAGAGGAGTAAAATAATTTACATTCCAGTTTCTTCCTTAAAACCAACTAAAACAACATAAGTTAATTTTAAAATTTAAAACAGAAGAAAACTTTGTTTTGTCCACAACATAAACTCACAAACTCTGAAGAATGTCAACTCAGCTGAAATAGAATGAAATTTGCATCAAATCAAGGGAGAACATGAAGAATTGACTAAGAGATAAATCAAAAGTATCCAGGAATGGAGAAGAAGGGTTATGAAAGGATGGGTAGTGAACTCTAGCACTGTCAGAGTTCAGTCAGAGAAACAGAATCCCTTGGAGATGGAACCGCAGTTCCAGCTGAGTGAAACTGACATAAGACAAATTCATCACAACCCTGCATCACTTTTAATGGAATAACTGAGGCTAAGCAAGTGTGGAATTAGAATTCTCAAACTAACAACAACAACAAAAAATTGAAGGTGGGAAAACAAAACAGGAAATGTAAATACTAATTTCCTCAACTTCATAGTGGAGAGGACATCTGCCTGAACTTGATAAATCAAGAAATAGAGGCTTGAGTATATCACTTAAGATTGTAAATGTAAACAAGATCTAAAAACACACATAAACTTTTCAAGTTATCACAGTGAAAGCATGAAACACAGACCAAAGAAAACAGACCCTATATCAAAAGGTAAACCATGGTAATGAATTTAAGACCAAAACACATTTATTTTGTCAATAAAGGCGGGCGACTGTAATCCCAGCTACTCTGGAGACTGAAACAGGAGAATCGCTCGAACTCAGGAGGCGGAGGTTGCAGTGAGCCGAGATCGCACACCACTGCACTCCAGCCTGGGCGACAGAGCGAGACTCCGTCTCCAAAAATAAAAAATCCTTAGTAAAAGTAGGAATAGCTGCATACATCATAATAGCACAACACTTAGCACTCCTATTAAAGGACAAGACAAATTCTACTATCAACTATTACTGATATTCAATGTCGTGTTAGTGCAATTAAATAAGAAGAAAAGCATAAAAGGAGTAGGCTTTTTTGGCAGATACTGTTATATGGGATGGAAAGGAGGGGAAGACATGAAAATCAACTGAAATGAAATACATAAAAAATCAGTAAAGAGCCTGCTTACGAAATATTCGAAAAACAATACCTGGGCGGGGCTGCAGGGCGGCGCACGTGAATACGTGGGCATGTGCGTGGGTACGTGGGCATGTGCGTGTGTACGTGTGCACGTGCACGTGTTTTTCGGGCCGCCAGACGCGCCAGTTGCCTAGGCGCATGCGTCTGGTATCCCAGAAGCACCTGCGCCTTCCGCCTCAGCCGCTCGTGCTTTCTTCAGGTTCGCGCCTTACTCAGGCTCGCGCCTTCCCCAGACTCGCGCGTTTCTCTGCAGCTCGCGCGTTTCTCTGCAGCTCGCGCGTTTCTCTGCAGCTCGCGCCTTTTTCTGCAGCTCGCGCCTTTCTCTGCAGTTCGCGCCTTTCTCTGCGCTCCGGCCTTTCTCTGCGCTCCGGCCTTTCCCTGCAGCTGCCACCTCACTCCCCTCAGCGTTCTTTTTCCCACGGTCTTCCTGTTGCTGCTAACCTAACTCTCAGCCATGGCCTCCAACGAAGATTTCTACATTACACAAGACCCGGAGATTCCGGCAGATATTGTGGGGCTCCAGGACATCAATGTGGAGCCCCTTCCTATGGTGGACATTCCGATGGAAAGCATCCAGTACGAGGATGTCGATGGCAATTGGATCTATGGTGGCCACAACCACCCACCTCTGATCGCGCTGCAGCCGCTTTTCATGAGCACGGGCTATGGCGACCACGACCAGGAAATGCTCATGGTGCAGACACAAGAGGAAGTGGTGGGCTATTACGGCTCAGACAACCTGCTAGGCAACGACTTGGAGGACCAGTTGACCATCCCGGATAGCACTGAAGACGAGCACTTCCAGCTGACCCTGGCCTCTCTGTCAGCCTCGGCGGCATCGACATCAACCCAGAGCCGCAGCAAAAAGCGCAGCAAAAAGCGCAGCAAAACGCCCAGCAGCAAGAGTGCCACCAGCACTGAGGCCACGCCGGCGGGCAGCAGCTCCAACGAGGGCAGCAGGAAGTGGGAGCAGAAGCAAGTGCCGATCAAAACGCTCGAGGGTGAGTTTTCCGTGACTGTGTGGTCCCCTGACGATAACAATGACCAAGGGGCAGTGGGTGAAGGCCAGGCTGAAAACCCACCTGATTATTCCGAGTACTTGAAAGGGAAGAAACTTCCTCCTGAGGGATTACCAGGCGTTGATCTCTCAGATCCTAAACAGCTGGCAGAATTTACTAAAATGAAGCCCAAAAGGTCCAAAGGAGAACTTCCCAAAACAGTCCCTTGCTCTCATAGTGGCTGCGAAAAGATGTTCAGGGATTACGCCGCCATGAGAAAACATCTCCACATCCACGGGCCCAGAGTCCACGTATGTGCAGAATGTGGCAAAGCTTTTATTGAGAGCTCAAAGCTGAAACGACACCACCTGGTTCACACCGGCGAGAAGCCCTTCCAGTGCACATTCGAAGGCTGCGGGAAACGCTTTTCCCTTGATTTCAATTTGCGCACACACTTGCGCATCCACACCGGCGATAAGCCCTTCGCGTGCCCCTTCGATATCTGCAATAGGAAGTTCGCTCAGTCAACCAACCTGAAAACCCACATCCTAACGCATGTGAAGAGCAAAAACAGCCCGTGAAAAGGAGAAGACCCCTCTCAGACTTGGGAAGTATCTTCCAGGACTGCGGTAGGGAATAAATATGCCTCTCAAAGCTTTGTATGTTGTTTCTAAGAGTTTTAAAAGCCTGAATCCTACACATCTAAGGTTCGTGTTTTGTTAGAGTAGTAAAAGTACAATTTAAAAGTTTTTTTAAAAGTAAACCTTGACGTAAGATAATAGTGCTAAGATGCCATAGCTTGTTCTGTAACCGTGTTTTTGTAAAGTTTGGTCCCAACAGGAGAAAAGTTCGTAGACTTCACATCAAGAGACGGTTCTTACAAACTGTTTAAAATGGGACTTTTCACATTCTTAGAAATAGTTCATTTATTGTTTGCAGTGTTTTAAAAAACTTGTAAAAAATTCAAAATTGTTCATGTTTATACTTTTAGGAATATGCTTAATAAGTCTATGTATGGTTTTCTGGAGGTTGATAACTTTGGGAAAGATTTACTTTAAAAGAGTGAACAATTATATGCATACGCGAAGTATTTTCCTGCTTAAAAAAGTTATATCGGTGTTATTTGTTTTAATTTTGGTTGTATTCTTGGATGTTAACACATCTTGCATTTTAGCTGTATTAGGTTATGTAGTATTGATATTAGGTGATTCAATACTACTAGTTTAAACCTATTTTAGTCATTTTGTTTTCCCCAAAATACTACCAGATGCTGTTTAGTGTAATTTCTCTGCCTGTTCAGTTAAAGCAGTGCTCAGTTGTAGAATATATTGTGTGTATGTTGACTTTAACACTTAAGAAGTACATTCTGTGTAATAGAAAAAGCAACTTCTCTCTAAAGAAGGAAGAAAGTAGTTTGCCTATATCAATACAGAAGCTAGAACTAAAGAAAAGGGGGAGGGTGCTACTGGCATCTGGTGGGTGGAGGGAGATCAGGAATGCCACTAAACATCCTACAATGCACAGACAGCCCCACAGAACAAATAATTATTTGGCCAAAATGCCAATAGTGCCTGGTGCAGGGGCTCACACCTGTAATCTCAGCACTTTGGGAGGCCGAGGTGGATGGATCGCTTGAGCTCAGGAGTTGAACATTAGCCTGGGCAACATGGCAAAACCCGGTCTCTACCAAAAATACAAAAATTAGCTAAGTGTGGAGCGCACACCTGTGGTCCTAGCTACTCAGGAGGCTGAGATGGGAGGATCACTGGAGCTGGACTGTGATTTGGCCACTGCACTCCAGCCTGGGTGGCAGAGTAACGACCTTGTCTCAAAAAAAAAGGGGTGGGGGGGGCGGGCCATGGGGCTTTCTGCCTGTAATCCCGCACTTTGAGAGGCTGAGGCGGGTGGCATCACTTAAGGTCAGGAGTTCAAGACCACGCCTGTCCAAGCGTGAGTGCCCCCCCCCAGCTACTAGAAAATACAAAATTAGCCAGAGGCTGCTGGCTTACGCCCGTAATTCCAGCTACTTGGAGCTGAGGCAAGGAGAAGTCGCTTGAACCCAGGAGGCGGCAGGTTACAGTGATTGAGAGGAATTGCACTCGACCTCACGCCCTGGGTGACAGAGTGGAGACTGTCTTTCAAAAAAAATAAATACCAATAGTGTTCCTGTTAAGAAACCCTGCTGTAGAAAAGTAAGAGTTTTAACAAAGATTCCAGAGTTTTGCAGTACTTTTTAACAAATCATTAATGGACAAGAGGTTGTTTAGATGAAGGAAATGTGTGTGCCCCACCACCCTCATTGCCATTTAACCAGCATGGGTAAATCCAGAATCAGAGGGGTGATCTGGTACTAGCTACATGCCTGACGAGATAAGAGACTAGGCAGATAGTCAAGGAATCAGTGCTGCTGAGTGTCCGGGTTTTTATTCATTTGTTCATGTCTGGTTTCTGTGACTAGCAACTCGGCTGGGGTTGGGGGAATTCATAGTGGTATCCTAAATTAGTTTCCCCAGAGTAAATTCCTGTGCATCAAAGGATTAGGTTTTTTTGTTTTGTTTCGTTTTAATTTTGTTAAGGAAGCTATGAAAGCAGTACAAGAAAACACACGTGAATATCTTTTATAATCTTGAAGTGGAAAAGCCTTAGTACAAGGAACTATTTGATCACACAAAAACTTAAAGTATCTATACAGGCAAAATGACAAACCACACCAAACAACAAACTGGGAGGATAAAATTATAATACCTGTTACAAAGGACCAAATTCCTCCATGTATAGATTATAAATAATAGCATATATGAATTAGTAAATTAATAAGAACTCAATCAAAAAATGGCAATGAATAGAAATAAGTGGCTCTCAAGAAAATGGGCTTTAATTTTTCACCCAGAAGACTGGCAAAGAGTAAAATTATGATAGCATCCAGTGTCGTTCAGAGAGTGGAAAAATGTCAGTTATGAGAGTATAAATTAATGCAATAATGCAAACTCATTGGAGGTCAACTTTAATGTTCATATTTTTTGACCCAACATTTCCATTTCTAGGTAATTTTTCATACCCTTGTAGATGCATACTTAACTGGACGCCTAACATTGTAAGCAAAGCTGTATATTTCAGTATTATATGAAAAGGTTAAAACACCCTAAGTGATTAATAGTAAGAAACCTTATAAATAAATTGATATGTTCATAAAAATGGATTACTCTGTAGCAGATATAATGGGATTGATATGTATGAACAGATATGGAAAATGTCAAAATATATAAATTGAAAAGCAAATAGGTTGTGATGGCTCACACCTGTAATCCCAAATTTTAGGAGGCTGAGGTGGAAGGATCCCTTCAGGAGTTCAAGGCTGCCATAAGCTGTGATCACAGCACTGCACTCCAACCTGGGCAATAGAGTTAGACTGTCTTTTTTTGTTTTGTTTTTTAAAGAGACACGAAAAGCAAAATATAGTATAATAATTTGATACCATTGGTGTTTTAAATGATGTGTCTGTATATAATAGAAAAGATCATTTACCCTATAAGTCCTAGACCATACTTTGTCTGGCTATTTCTGCAATTTAACAATTTACAACACTTTAAAAAGGAGCATTTTACAAAGTGAATACGTGACTTGGAACATATGTTAGCTAGGTATTTCTCTACTCTAATAACTAAAAATAAATGGCATAAACTCTCAAAACATTCCAAATATAAGTAGTTCAGTGTTGATCGGGTAACTCTGTGATTTGGGGACACAGGTTCTGTCTTGTTAGCTCTGCTATTCCCAGCAGGCAGCTTGTGTCGTGGACCTAAATCCAGCTCCATCATAGCTACATTACAGCCCACAGGCCAGAGTTGTCTCCATCACATCCTGGTGCTAGTAGTGCCCATACCCCGCCCCATAAGAAAAACTGCAATAGGAAAAGGGAAGACTAGGTATGGGGTAAGGGGTTATCTAGTGGCGTGTTAAGTGAATGTTTAACATCTGGCTCTGCAGGGCTGAGGTAGGGAGCTCTGATGGTAGCATTTGCTGGTTTCTGTGGTGTAAATACTCGCACCATGGTCAGTTTCAAGCTGTAAACCTACACTTCCTGAAGGAGGAATTAGGGAGAAGTGTACACAGTTAGCTCCGGCAAGCTTGTAGGAGCAGGCTTCAGGGAACCACTGGGTTCATATAACCATATCTGCCATAGGATGGGATATAAGATGCTAAGGGNAAAAAGTTATTAGAAAACTTACTGCTTTGTACTCTTAAATAAATTATTAAAATTATTACACATGTATACTCATATACATGCTGATGTGGGCAGAGAAAATCTGGAGTAATGGAAAATGATAACAATATGTTTACTCTGAGTCATGGGGCTGGTGGTTGAGAAATGGTATTTGGGAAAGATGACTATTACTTCTCTATTGTTTGGAATTTTATAGTCAGCATGTATTTTTTAGTAATTTTTTAAAAGCCAATTGAACATTTTAAATTAATTTCATATTAGGGTTAAAATGTACTGAGGCTTCTTTTTCCTTAAAATTGGCACTTAATGTCCAAAACTAAGACTAAAGAAGGTTATATATCCCCACCAATAATTGGATCCACACACCTCTTTCAGAGCTTATTAAATGGTATATAACTAACTAGTCCTCCTATCCCAAACATCACCTAGCCCAGTAACTTCTCATTCTCAGTTGTGAGTTGTCAGCCTAGTAGATAACAGAACAGCTTTGCCCTGCCATCTTTCCCAGGCAAGGGGGCAAAGTTAGAGGTGGGGAGGAGATGCTTATCTTACCCTGAATTCAAGACAGGACAAATTCAAAGATCTGGAATTGTCTGTAAGAAGAAGAGTTTAGTATCTTACTCCCTGCTAAATGTTTGCTGAGCTGTGAGCTCACCTTGGTGCAGCCATCAAAGTGGAAGACAACATGGGAAACCTGTGTGTTCCCCAAAGTTTAGGGATGTACAGAAATTATGTATTTAGAGTGAGAGAGAAATACATGTATACCCTCTGCCTACTTTATTAGTTTTAAACTTAGGAATATAGCTTCATTGCTTCTAAAATGTCTTCCCACTTCCATGTAAAAAGTCCAGAGTGTCATTTAAATCTAGTTTTTTGTTTTGTTTTATTTTTTGTTTTTATTTGTTTGTTTGAGATGGAGTTTTGCTCTTGATGCCCAGGCTGGAGTGCAATGGCATGATCTTGGCTCACTGCAACCTCCGCCTCCCGGGTTCAAGCGATTCTCCCGCCTCAGCCTCCAAAGTAGCTGGGATTACAGGCGCCTGCCACCACACCCAGCTAACTTTTTATGTTTTAGTAGAGATGGGGTTTCATCACGTTGGCCAGGCTGGTCTCGAACTCCTGAGCTCAGGTGATCCACCCACCTCAGCCTCCCAATAAATCTAGTTTTATAATGCTACTTTTAAAGAGTAGCATAGGTAGGCCAGGTGCAGTGACTCAAGCCTGTAATCCCAACACTTTGGGAGGCTGAGGTGGGCAGGTCACTTGAGCTCAGAAGTTTCAGACCAGCCTGGGCAACATGGCAAGATTCTGTCTCTACTAAAAATACAAAAAATTAGCCGAGCATGGTGGTGCACGCCTGTGGTCCCAGCTATTCAGGAGGCTGAGGTGGGAGGACGGCTTGAGCCTGGGGAGCAGAGGTTGCAGTGAGCTGAGATTGCACCACTGCACTCCAGCTGGATGACAAAGTGAGAACCCTGTCTCAAAAATAAAATAAGTTGCATATGTAATAGATTTTTTTTCTTTCTTTCTTTTTCTTTTTTTTCCTGAGATATGATATCGCCCTGTCACCCAGGCTGGAGGGCAGTGGTATAATCACGGCTCACTGTAGCCTCGACCTCCTGGGTTCAAGTGATCATCCCACTTCTCAGTCTCCCAAGTAGCTGACACCACAGGCGTATACCACCACACCCAGCTAATTTTTGTATTTTTTGTAGAGAGGCGAGTCTTGCCATGTTGCCCAGTCTGGTCTCGAACTCCTGGGTTCAAGAGATCCACCCACCTCAGTCTCCCAAAGTGCTGGGATTACAGGCATGAGCTAGAGCTACCACACCGGGCTATTTCTTTCTTTCTTTCTTTTCTAATAAAAAAATAACAATGAAATGCATACTGATTTTGAAAAGAAAAAGCCACTAAACATCTGTCTGAAATTTGGTGGGGAAAAAAGAGAGATGAGATGAGATACTTCCTGAACACATTGTAAATGAAGGTGTTTTAATTTTGAATTATGGTATAAAGAATTTTTAGAAGAGGGATTAAACAATACCTGCTATCTGGTCCCAAGTGAAGAGTAGATTGCTTAAAAAAAAAAAAATTATCTATGCTTTGTTGCTAAAAATTCCTTTAAATAGTGGAAGTAAAATTTGACCATTCTGGTTCCATACTTAAATCTTTTTAAATCCTTCTTAAATATNGGTGGGGAAAAAAGAGAGATGAGATGAGATACTTCCTGAACACATTGTAAATGAAGGTGTTTTAATTTTGAATTATGGTATAAAGAATTTTTAGAAGAGGGATTAAACAATACCTGCTATCTGGTCCCAAGTGAAGAGTAGATTGCTTAAAAAAAAAAAAATTATCTATGCTTTGTTGCTAAAAATTCCTTTAAATAGTGGAAGTAAAATTTGACCATTCTGGTTCCATACTTAAATGTTTTTAAATCCTTCTTAAATATTGAAAACCCTGTTCTTATTTGTATAAACCAGTTGTAAGTTTATTTGAGGGCAAAGTAAAAAACACTGGTGACTATAAAAATGATGCTGTGATGAGAGTAATCTGGGATTTAAAATTAGAGCACAGTGTAAGCCTTGCCAAATTGATAGTTTACATTCTTTCAGCTATAACTACTGTGGGTTATTCAAGGAATAGTACGTTGTTATTTTACCTATTCAGTCATCTGGTGACCTGTAAATCACTTCTGTGTGTTTAGAGAATTAAGGTAGTTGGTTTTTCTATTATTATTATTATTTGCAAACCACACTAAGCATAAGTAGGGCTTGACTGGGGTAATCCTTAGCCCCCGCTTAATAATAATCACCAGCTTCAAGTCTATGTGTACCTTGCTGCCTTGATCACAACTATAGATTTTCTTCTCCTTTGAACCATGATTTTTTTTTTTTTTTTTTTTTTTTTTTTTTTTTGAGACAGAATATCTCTGTGTCACCCAGGCTGGTCTCAAACTCTTGGTCTCAAGTGATCTGCCCACCTCGGCTTCCCAAAATGCTGGAATTATAGGCAGGAGCCATCGTGCCCAGCCCCATGATATTTTAAACCCTGAGTCACCCATATTCTGATTTTCTACTGTTGCCCCGTCTCACTGCTTAGTATATAAACCAGAATAAAATTTGTCCTCAATTCCATCTAAGTCCTACTGTTGCTTGGCTATTCTTTTATTAAAATGATGAAGAAAGCAAAAGAAGGCATTCCATCACAACTATTTAAAAGTGTTCTAGAAGTTATAGTCATTGCTCTAAGATCAAACAGGAGGGAAAAGATGAGGTATGAATGTTGGAGGAGATAAATGATTATTATTAGCAAATAATGGAAAATCCAAGAGAATAAAGACTAAGACATCCTAAATGGAAAGTTCAGTTTGCTGGTTGATTACAAAGTAAATATACAAAAATAAATGTAGTGTTCCTGTGTATCTGAAAGAAACAGATCATATAATAGGAAGAAAAGATCTCATTCAGAAAGTAATGTGACATAAAAAAATTAAAACTAACATTTTAAAGAAGTGTGCAGGGCCTATATAGAGAAACTACAAATCTGTACTGAGAGATGTAGAAGATTTCAGTAAACAGAGATGTCATGTTCCTATGTCAGAAATGTGGAAGTGTGGATTTACCCCTAGTTACTGCAGTCATTGTAGTGACATTATAAATCCTAATGTGGGCCAGGTGTAGTGGCTCACACCTGTAATCCTAGAGCTTTGGGAGGCCAAGGTGGGCGGATCACTTGAGGTCAGGAGTTCAAAACCAGCCTGGTCAATATGGTGAAACCCTGTCTCTACTAAAAATGCAAAAAAATTAGCCGGGCGTTGTGGTGGGCGCCTGTAATCCCAGCTACTCGGGAGGCTGAGGCAGGCGAATCGCTTGAACCCAGGAGGCTGAGGTTGCAGTGAGCTGAGATCTCGCCACTAGGCAGTAGAGTGAGACTCTGTCTCAAAAAAAAGAAAAAGAAAAAAGAAAAAAATCCTAATTTGAATATTTGGTGGTTCTCAAAATGATTCTCAAACTTGTTGGAAAGGATAAAGGGAGAATAACCAAAATAAACAAATTGAAAGTATTTATTTACTAAATACTGAAATATTACTACCAGCAACAGCTTTGTTGTCACTGGAATAGTGGAAAAGAATGGAAAATCCGGAAGCAAGCCAAAGAATAGATGAAAATGTAGTGTAAATTAAAAGTTGCATTTAATTTAGTAGGGAAAGGATGCACTGCTCAGTAATTATTAGCTAAACATTTGAATAAAATTAGTTATATGTGTCAGTCACACCATACACAAAAATAAATTACAAATGGTAAAAGATTTAAATATAAAATCACACACATACACAAAATGAATTCCAAATGGTAAGAGATTTAAATGTAAAATAAAACTGTTTAAACCATCCTTCCCCACAAAAGGAGTGATTACTTACATAATGTTAGGGGTGAGAAAGTCTTCCTTTGCACAGCTGCAAAGGTTGAATATACAATGGAAAAGATTCGCAAATTTGACTACCTAAATTTTAGGGGGTTTTATTTATTTATTTATTTTTGAGATGGAGTCTCGCTCTGTCGCCCAGGCTGGAGTGCAGTGGCCCGATCTCGGCTCACTGCAAGCTCCGCCTCCAGGGTTCACGCCATTCTCCTGCCTCAGCCTCCTGAGTAGCTGGAACTACAGGCGCCCACCAACACGCCCGGCTAATTTTTTTGTACTTTTTTTAGTAGAGACGGGGTTTCACCGTGTTAGCCAGGATGGTCCTGATCTCCTGACCTCGTGATCCGCCCGCCTCGGCCTCCCAAAGTGTTGGGATTACAGGCGTGAGCCACCGCGCCCGGCCAATTTTAGGGTTTACAAAAATAAATAAATAAATAAAGGCAGTTTTCTTTTTTTTGAGACGGAGTCCTGCCAGGCTGGAGCGCAGTGGCATGATCTCAGCTCACTGTAGCCTCCGCTTCCCGGGTTCAAGCAATTATCTGACCTCAGCCTCCCGAGTAACTGAGAATACAGACGCACGCCACCATGCCTGGCTAATTTTTTTGTATTTTTAGTAGAGACGGGGTTTCACCATGTTGGCCAAGCTGATCTTGATCTCCTGACCTCGTGATCCGCCCGCCTCGGCCTCCCAAAGTGCTGGGATTACAGGCGTGAACCACCGCGTCTGGCCGACAGTTTTCTTACGGTTTGTTGCTTTATAGTCTGTGACGTGATGTAAAACACATGCTCAGTTTGTTCCACCAATATTATTCTGCATAATAGTTTAATTCTTAAAACAACCTCCGTTTTCCAAGTACCATTTGAGTTTCTGTACCCCTGTTTAGCAAGAATTTTTTTATTTGAATGTATTTGAGGTTTCTTTCAAAGATCACAAATATGTTTAAATTAGTGATATATACATTTTCTGAAAAGAGGGTATAGTTAGTGGAAGATACTAGTTCTATCAGTATCAAATCATGTTAGCGTGTGGTCTTCCTAGTGTGGTATTAACATGCCCGTTTTAGATTTCAGTATCTGAAATGAAAGTAACTAATAATTGAACATCTGTCTGCTCTACTAATAAGTAGATATTTTTGCCTCATTGCTTCTTCTGATCACTTTATTAATTTATCAGAATGCCCAAGTGTTGTGAGGTCCACCTACTTATATCATTCCTGCCCCTGGTTGAGCTTATTGCTTTTTTTTCCTCTCTTTCCAGGTATCTGGCATAATTTTGTCCTTGCACTCTTGGGTATTTTAGCTCTCGTTCTCCTCCCAGTAATTCTCTTGCCATTTTACTACACTGGAGTTGGGGTGCTCATCACTGAAGTTGCTGAGGTAAATAATGGATTACTCAGGGCATTCTTTCATCAGAGGTTGTGATGTAATACTTAGCATCTAATCAGAAACTTTTATTCAAGATCTCCTCATATACAAAATGCTTGGTTTCTTCTGAAGAAATTACCGTAATCCTTTCAATTCTAGCAAATAATGTTGGGAAACACATTGGTTTTTTTAAAGTTTCATGAAAATTGTTTTTGTCCTGATGCTGTACTTAAGAAGATAGTATCAAGATTCTCTACCTGTAGTTTATTGGTAAAATGCATCATTTACCTTTACTGTTTATTTTTATATCTGCTTTTGAGTCAAATGTCTTTACGCCTCCTAAGTACTAAGAAAGATGAAACCTAGGCTGTCCAGCTGCAACATTTCATAGGAGTTTAAGTTAACGTCTTCAACTCTGTATTTCACTCCCTTAGACAATAACTGCTATGATGGCATCAAATCTTCTATTCAGACATTAGAAAGAGGAAAATTACCTTTGTGAGCAGTTGGCTTACATATACATTGTACTGATGGTATTGTCTGTATATTTGGGATATGTAAGGACGTGTCTTATTGTTTTATGTGTTAAGGATATAGGAAAGACAGCACAGTCTGATGATACGTTCACCAAAAAAAAATTTTAATTGGCAGTTTGGGGAAAAAATTTATCATTTTAGTCTTAACAGTCAGCAAGTCGGCTTTTTTTCAGTTGTGAAAAATTCAAAATCTTGGAGAATTTGGGAAAAGCAACTATAATTGTTGGGTTTTATTTTAATTTTCTAGGACTATGTCTTGAATTCAAAGCTGGATTATCTTCTGCATTCAAAATATTCTACTTAATTAACTCAGTGTCTTTATTATTTGCTCAGATTAATTATAGCTTGTCTTCATGCATTATCTGATTTGGTTTTACCCTCTTCCCAAGGACTCTCCTGCCATTGGACCCAGAGGCCTTTTTGTGGGAGACCTTGTCACCCATCTACAGGATTGTCCTGTTACTAATGTGCAAGATTGGAATGAATGTTTAGATACCATCGCCTATGAGCCCCAAATTGGTTACTGTATAAGTGCATCAACTTTACAACAGTTAAGTTTCCCAGTTAGAGGTGTGTATTTTCCTCAATATAATATAATGCTTCAAGCACCAGTACCTGCCATTCACTAATCCTTAGACCATGTCTATAGATTTATTCTGTTCTAATCTGTTTAAAGCAAATCAGTAAAGTAAATAGGTTCAAACTAATAGACATTTTTCTTGGTAAGTTGGATGCTAATATGTATGTTTCCTTTATTATATATTGTTGAACTTTTAATTATTTTCATAATGTCATATTTGACTTTTAGGACTCTAATATTTTCTGCTTTCAAAACACTTGTATTAAATCATAGTCAGGCACAGTGGCTCAAGCCTGTAATCCCAGCACTTTGGGAGGCTGAGGCAGGCGGATCACCTGAGGTCAGGAGTTCATGACCAGCCTGGCCAACATGGTGAAACCCCATCTCTATTAAAATACAAAATTAGCAGGGCATGGTGACAGGCTCCTGTAATTTCAGCTGCTCGGGAGTCTGAGGCAGGAGAATCACTTGAACCCAGGAGATGGAGGTTGCCGTGAGCCAAGATCAGGACATGGAAAGAGACTCTGTCTCAAAAAAAAAGAAAAAAAAAAAAATCAGCATTCAAGGTCCATCATAACCAATTAACTAATTCCAATAATTAAATACTCCCAATATATTATCTTTATAGTGTGTAGATATATTATAGTACTTTAAACTTTTATAACTGAAAAAGGGAATATAAATAATAAGAACCAGTTCTACTTTGCTTAAGCTTATGTCAGAACTGATAAACAATGATAGTTAACTAAATATATAAAAATCAAAGCATAAACATTCTGTATTAATATATTGTTAGCCCAACACAGACATGCAATAAGGAAAGATTAAAAGAAATAAAAAGGAACTTGGCAAACAAAAAACCCCATCTGGGATTTAGAAAAAATTCCCTTACTTCTTAAGAATTCCCTTAATACTTAAACAGTTCTAGTGGTAGCTGTGTGGATGTTGGCATGTCTGAATCTATCTGGGATAGAGTTATTTTATGTATTTTATGTGGCAGGCATCCTAAGGAAGTTATCTTGGCTTCCAAAAATACCCTGTGAAGTCAGATATGTTGCTCTGTGCAGCAGATGACAGAGCTGAAGCAAGTTTCTTCTCGAATCCTGCCAAACTTATTTTGAGTTATTTTAGCTCTGAAAAATCAGCTTCCCAATTTTTTATACAAAATCAGCTTCCCAATTCTTTGTACAAAATCAGCTTCCCAATTCTTTACACAAAATTGTTTATACAAAATTGAAGGTGTTAGAAAATAGAAATTATGCTCACAGACTATATCTTTAAGTGAAAAAACATCCTGATACTTGTCCACATCTATTGGTGTAGGGAAATATGATTAATAATCAAGAATAGTTTTAGTAAAGTACTGTGTGCAACACAGGCAAAGTAGTAAGAACTGATTTTTTTTAAAAGTTTTAAAATTTACTCTTCAATGTATAATCCATTTGTAAGAATTTTTTTATTATCAAAAATGTTTAGACACAACGGAGAATAGTATAAACAAGCCCACATGTATCTTTCTGCCAACTTCAGCAATTATTAACATTTTGCCCATTTTTTCATCTAAGCAGTCCACTTTTAGGGGAAGTATTTTAAAGTACATCCCAGGCATCCTATCATTTCATCCATAACCTTCAGCCTGCCTTTAACTGATGATGACTCATTAAACATGACCATAATACTGTTTTAATTCCTAACAAAATAACAGTAATTTCTGATATCTACTTGGTATTCAGTTATTTCTCATTCTTTTCATTATAGTTGATTTAAATTAGTTAGGAGGTCTTCTAAGACTTTTAAATTTGTAACAATTCCCCTTGACCTGTTTTGAAAGGTTGTTTTTTTGTTGAAGAAACTGAGTCATTTGTTTTGTTGAATTTCCTGTATTCTGGGTTTTTCTGGTTATAGCTTATCCTCATGATGTCATTAACTTGTTCAGATGTCTTCCAGTTTTCTATAAACTGTTAATTAGGTCCACGGCCTTGATTAGATTCAGAATCCTTTTTGTTTGTTTGTTTGTTTGGCAAAAACACTTCATAGGTGGCGCTTGGTACTTCCTATGGCATCATATTGCATCCAGTATCTGTTGTGCTCTGTTTTAATGGTGTTAAGATTGTTCAGTGGACCAGTCTGATTATTTAAGGTTGAAATATTTATAAATTTTCCCCATTCTCAGGAGCCTCTTACCATCTTCCAAAGCTTTTAAGATGACAGAAGATTGATTATGTAATCCACAATGTGTTCTTCTTTAGAGAAATGATCTATTATTTCCCACTTCTTAAGTCCTTTATCATTTTCTTTTGGTTTCTCTAAATTTGATGTAATGTGTATTGAATTACAAAACCAAAGTGACACACTAGTTAAATAAAGTTCTCTTCTGTAGGATTGTTTTACCTAAGATATCTGCATTTTCAGATGTTTAGGGTTTTATCCTTTTCCTATCAGACAGACTGTAAAAATTTTCCCTGAAATACTCAGAAACTCTCTTCTTATTAACTGTTTGAGTATTTCACTGTTATGGATCATGTGCTACATTTTGGAGGTATTTGTTTAAATACCTAAAGCAGATATTACTCTTTTTATACTAAAATCAATCCAGAAGTAATTCTCTTTTTTTTTTTTTTTTTTAGACCCTGGGCTATTGTAGCCCAGGAGTAATTCTTCAATATCTATTTTGTCTCAGTATACATGTTTATTTTACATGATTACTATATCTGATAAATCTGTGCCTCTATTTAAGCTTTCGAAAATGGAGTACGTATACTTAGCCAGTTTAAAGGAACATTAATGTCTATAAATATCACTTAAAATATATACTAGGACTGGTCCAAATGCAGTTGTGGTTACAATTAATTGATCACAACCAGTTACAGAATTCTTTGTTCCTTCTCTATTCCCACTACATCACTTGACTAGCCTTAAAAAAAAAAAAAAATACACACTAGATTAATTTTGATGGCAGGCTTAGCCCCTGGGGCCATGGACATTTAAGAAAGCTATGGATTGATGGTTTTTTATATGTTTCTAGGTAACTTTGTTATCCTTCATTGTAAGTAGGAATGAAAGATATGGTCAAATATACCAATACAAAGTGTCCAGTGATCCAAAAGTTATTCATGTTCAATTTAGAGTAGAATTCAGTACACATAACTAAATTCTAGGAATTTATACCACTTCAGATTAATAAAGCCACCTTGGAAAGATCACACCCTGGAAGTGCTTGTAAACCATCTCCACCAATTATCTCTAGCCTCTTATTTCATACCCTGCCTCTCCCAGATGCAGTATTAGATTTAAACTCTTTGAAGATTAAACGGCCTTTTGGGGAAACTCCAAGAAGAACACTGAGTGAGGGCTTGGAGCCCTTTGTACCTGGAATAGATCTCTGGTCTTACTCTGGGTCAGAACAGAAAACATACACTCTTCCCCATTCATACTGAAGCCTCTGCTTTTAGGGTTGCTGGCTGTCCATACACCACTCAGTGATTTAAATAGAACTGAAAGTTACAGACAATAACTAGTATGACTCTTTTGGGGACTATTTTCCTAACAAGTACTTTGCATCTTCACTCTTTATTTCAAGGGAGGCACTCCTTATTTCATATATGCATAAAGCTAAATTCCTTTTTGATGAAAGCATTGTCTTGAGTAAGAAAGGCTGTCCTTAGCAAGTCCACCATTTGAACTACATTTTAAGAAGCACGAGACAGAGTGCTAAGGCAACTCTGCTTAAAGTGAAGCTGTGAGCCCAGACTCAGGCATCCACCCTGAACAGTTTACATTCCTATTCAAAGGAGGTGAGGGTTTATGCCCTTACCTGCCTGGCAACAGAAATATTAAACTGTCTTACATATCTTTAACTGGAGTGAGAGAAGACCCTTCTTGACCCAGTTTAAGATAATAAAAGGAAAACTCTGGGAATCTTTTCAACAAACTTTGAGAACTCAGATTGTTTTTATGCCCAAATTGCTCTAATATTCAAAAAAAAAAAAAAAGACTTTTTTTTGTTATTATGAGCATCAAGTTATGGTTTGCTATCCTAAATTGAAAGAGTAAGAGTGTGTATATAAGTATATATGTGTGTGTCTGTGTGTTGTGTGTGTGGTGTGGTGTTGTGTGGGTTATTTTATATATATATATATATTTTTTTTTTTTTTTTTTTTTTTTGAGATGGAGTCTCACTCTGTGCCCAGGCTGGAGTGCAGTGGCGCGGATCTCGGCTCCAGCAATCTCTGCCTCCCTGGTTCAAGCGATTCCACGCCTCAGCGGTCGAGTTAGCTGGGATTCAGGTGTATGCCCCAAGCACCGGCTATTTTTTTGCATTTTTTTAGTAGAGACGGAGTTTTCACCATGTTGGCCAGGCTGTTCTCAACTCCCTGACCTCAGGTGATTTCAAACTCCTGACCAGGCATGTTTTCAAACTCCTGACCTGGGTGAGCCACCGCACCCAAGCCCTCGTGTGTGTGTGTGTGTGTGTGTGTTGTGTGTGTGTGTGTGTGTGTGTTTCATTATAACTACTTGTTACTAGGCTAGTGATGGCATAAAGTCAGCAATAGAACTGAGAATACAATAGGCCTTGCTACCTGTGTGGAGCCCAGCTATGTGTTATATATCTTGATAAGGCTATGGGGTAAGAAAATTATTCAGTCATGTTAGAGATATAGAAAATGTAGCACTTTTTGAACAGAATTGAAAAAATCTCTTCTCCCCAGCTTTATTCACAGTTACCTCTGTCTAGGACGCATTCTTTGTAGACTGGACTATTTCGTGCCGTCATATTAGGGCCTCATCTTAGGTACTGCAAATATACGAGTTCTCCCATGTAGTAACCATTTGAAGAGTTTCTGCCTTAAATATTTCTGGATTATCTCCCATACTTGGGGATTTTAAGGGACAATTTTAATACTTCTAGAGTTAAATTGAAACCCATAAATTTCCCTGGGGACATTCTATTGCAATCTTGAATATTACTTCAAAAGTAGAATTTAATTGGCCTCTCGTAATTGATAAAAACACATGAAGTAAAAAGTATCTGTGTCGTACCCTCGTATCTTATAGATAAGAATCAAGTCACAGAAATTGGTTAAGGTAACTTGTTCTTTATGTGACCCAGTTAGAAAATGTTAAAATTATGTTTTAACCTGTTTTTTTTTTTATTTTAAGATAGCAATAGAGAAATATCATTGTTTACTTCATATATTATTGGTAAAATTCTATGTTGTCAGGATGACTTAATCGTGTCATAATGAGGCCACAGCTTATGGTATTCTGTTTTTGTGGAATTAAATGCCATGGAAGAAAAAACAGAGATCACATTTATTGGGTGTGCAGCGCTCCAGGCAAATCCAGGCCTTAGCAGATGTATTTGCTTTGCTTGCCTAGATGTTTTTAAATTTTTAATTGGTGTCAATGTTTAAACTTCAACAGGGCTTCACTGAAAGGTCAGAATTTCTGGGTTTCTATTGGGACAAAATGGAGATCTGTAGATTCTTGGGCCCCACAATTTTTGATTGTGGGAGTGAATGGACAATAAGCATAAGCACCCCATGTGCCACCAAGAAATTCGGAGGTCCTGTCAATGTTCTTGGGTTCCTTCTCAATAAGGTAGAAGTCCCACCAAAACAATATATAACTAGATGTTTTTCGCATATTGAGTCCCACTTCGCATCTCTCCTGCCTGTTAGGTAGAAGCCCCTTGAATCCCACTTCGCTTCGCGCCCATTTACCGCCTTGTATCTCATATCTCCTCCACGAGACTGTGATGCCATTATCAGATCGTATAATAATTGCAAATCTGAGGCGTGCAGTATGTATACACGCCCAGATAGTAGGACTGGGGCCCATTCCTCTAGAAGTCCAACAATTCCAGCCCAGGCTCCTGGTCCACTTAAGCATCAGCTATAAACATTTCTAAGGATCAGTTTCCTCTGGACTCCAACAGGCAAATCACGTAGATATATTTATGTATTCAGTTATATTGTAATCCACCTTATATAAAGACACTGGAAAACCTTTCCCTCAGGAAGCTACAGTTTAGTCATTTAAAACAGACCTACCATATTTTACATTACAGTTTAAATTGTAAGTAATGACAGGCAATACTGGGAAATGAAACAGTCTTGACTGAAGAAGATGAAGGCGCAGGGTTTCACCAGCATCAGTCTTGAACTGGCCATCAACAGGAGTTACTTTTAGAGAGGCAAGATGGACATGGAACCTAGCACCATAGAATAGAAACGGTGGTCAAGGAACTTCCATAATTCAGTTTAGGAAGAGAAATCATATGGATAAGCGTAGTTTAAAAGTGAGTGAGAGAAGTTAGTCGTACTCAAGTGGGAATAGATAAGTAGAAAAATGGAGGGAGGAGGTAAAATCATGGGACTTGCAATCTGGGTCAAAGACGAATCACTGAGGGTTTTAGCTTGGATTGATTTTTCATTAAAGAATTCCTTGAACAACTTTTTTACCTTAACTTTACCATTAGGGCTGACAATGATTATAGGCTGGATTTGTCTGTGCCATTAGATCGCTCACAGTCTGCTTATAATATTTTAAATACTTACTCCTCACTCAAAATTAAATACCCATTCAAGTTATGATAAGAAAACAGACAGGCCAGCCTGGTGGTGTCATGCCTATAATCCGCACTTTGGGGGAGGCCGAGGTGGGTGGACACTTGAAGCCAGCAGTTTCAAGACTAGCCTGACCAACATGGGTGAAACCCCATTTCTACTAAAATACAAAACTTCGCTGGGCATGGTGGCACATGCCTGTAATCCCAGCTACTCAGGAGGCTGAGGCGGGAGAATCGCTTGAACCGGGTGGTAGAGGTTTGCAGTGGAGCCCAAGATCACACCACTGTACTCCAGCCACTGGGCGACAGAGTGAAGGGACTCTGTCTCAAAAATAAAATAAATAAAACAAATAAAATAAAAATAAAATAAATAAATTAAGAAAAAAAAGAAAACAGAACAAGTAATTACCCATACAGCCCGATTCGTCAGTTAGGTTCTCTTGCCTCTTTGTTTTGGTTCTTTGCTATGTTTGGGCCAAGGAGAGAGAGCGGACAGTGTATCGCGTAGGGAAATCAGTATAACGCAATACAAAAATGTCTTCCTCAACATGGTTAGAGTGCAACAAAACAAAAAGCTATTTAAAAACAAGCAAGCAAAAACTTTGTGGCTGAAATATAAAATTTTTATAAAATTAAAATTATATTGCGTATCAACTAAGATTTTCATACTAAGTGCTCCTGAAGGCACTCTTGTAATAGAAAAGCTTTTTGTAGTACTGAGAAACAGGGATAATTTGGCGCTTGAGTCTATTTTCATCAGCACATCTGAGTATGGTAGTTTATATTCAAGATTCAAATTTAATTGGTCCTTGCCACCCATCAGTTTATGCTTTACCAGTTTGATGTGTTGGAATGCAGCAAACATTCCTAAATAAATACATGAAATCATTTTTTGTCCCACCTATATAAGTGACTTACATTCCTTATTCTGTTCCCAATACCAGTAAAGCAGTCCACGAAAGAACTTTAAAAAATAAGTAAGCCAGGCGCAATAGCTCACGCCTGTAATCCCAGCACTTTGGGAGGCCGAGGTGGGCAGATCACTTGAGGTCAGGAGCTCTAGACCAGCCTGGCCAACATGGTGAAACCCCATCTCTACTGAAAATACAAAAATTAGCCAGGTGTGTTGGTGCATGCCTGTAGTCCCAGCTACTCAGGAGGCTGAGGCAGGAGAATTGCTTAAGCCCAGGAGGTGGAGGTTTCAGTGAGCAGAGATCGTGCCACTGCACTCCAGCCTGGGTGACAGAGCGAGACTCTAGATAGATAGATAGATAGATAGATAGATAGATAGATAGATAGATAGATGGAATAGCAGTTGCCCCATTGCTGTTATCTTCCAAAAATGGTAACTGGATTACAGGTGTACAGGCAGGTATGTGCACATCTGTGGGTCAAATTGGGCATCCCTGGTTCTCTAGGGGGAGCCCCAAAGTAAGCCTGGGGTAGAATAGGTATTTGGATATAATGGGGATGTCTTAGGCATCCTCTGGCCACCTCTGTTTACCAGCACCACAGCACAGGGGTTCAGAAGTAATGTTGGACCATTGGCATTCAGGCACATAATAGAAGTTCATTAAATGTTTGTGCTTGACCAGCCGGACTTATTATTGTGAAACTTACTGAGGTACTGCAACTCTGGCTTTATGGGTATGTCAGTTTATATGAGGACAGCTAACCTAGGGTAACTGCTGCTTCTTGATTTAAAATTGAATGGATCTCTTTTGGTAATGTAAAATCAAACTGCAGCAAGTAGCCCTCAAGTTGAACTCTGAATTATACAGTTGCTTCTAAATAAAGTAAAAATATGCCATTTTACTTATTCTTTTTGTCACAAATGTGTTTTTATGTAAGAGACTCTAATAAACAGTGTATTTCTCTTTAGCATACAAACGGCTAGATGGTTCAACTGAATGCTGTAACAATCACAGCCTCACAGATGTGTGCTTTTTCCTACAGAAATAATTTTAATAATGCGTTTGGTAAGTTGCTCCTGAAGCAGTCTTGCTTGTCTGTATAATTACTACAAAATAGCATGTAGGCTAAAATGGAATCTAGTGGAACTTCTCTCTTTTGCTCTATTGTATCATTTTAATTAAAATCTCTAACATTTCACATGTCACATTTCATCTGAAAATCTTTAAAAATTTATAGTGATAATATCTTATTTGACCCAAATGGGGTACTTGAATCTATTTTATAGTAGGTTCGCATAAATGGCATTTCTTTTATATGAACCTCATTCCTGATATGCTACGTGGCATGAAAAACGTTGAAGGAATGTAACTTAGGTTTTTCTTAATAAATCGTTTTTAGTATTGACTGATTAATATTTTATTTATAGCATACATGTCTTCCTGCCCGGAAAGCAGTTGAAGCGACCCAAGTTTGCAGAACCAATAAAGATTGTACAAAAAGCTCAAGTTCAAGTTTCTGTATAATACCTTCTTTGGAAACTCACACTCGCTTAATAAAAGTAAAACACCCACCTCAAATTGATATGTTATATGTAGGACATCCTCTGCATCTTCACTACACAGGTGAGTATTTTTGTGGTAGACACTTAGAAAATCATTAAGATCACATATAGTTTCAGTAGTAGAAACTCATTACAAATCCATGAATTAATACATTTATTATAAATTTGACCATTTATCAAAGTCTTGTTAACTTGTTCTTAAGCATTAAGTGAAAATTATGCAGTAGGAAGATAATCTGAATTTATAAAACAAGATGGAGCTGAATCCATGCCTATCTATGCAGAGTGACACATTTTCCCTTCCCTACCATTTATGCCCAGGTGAAATAGGTGATCTCTCAGATGTCCTCTGAGAGTTTATTAAATTTATCCAAGCTCCCCAAAACAGTGGCAAGAGCAACATATCCTAGAGAATGCCAAGATGCATGGGGATGTAACTATAATTTGTGTGTGACACATGACTTTCATATGAATATACTTTCAAAACTGGTCCAACATAATCATTTTAGCAGTGGCAGCATCATTGGACTAAGTTATTTATGGCTAAAGATCACATAGTCTAACTCATTTTGTTGTAGAAGATTTTTTAAATAGTTTACCATGCAATTTACCCATTAAAGTTTACAATTCGGTGGGGTTTTGTTTGTTTGTTTTTGTTTTGTTTTGAGACAGATTCTCACTCTGTCGCCCAGACTGGAATGCAGTGGCTCAATCTTGGCTCACTGCAACCTCCATACCCTGGACTCAAGTGATCCTCTCACCTCAGCCTCCCAAGTAGCTGGGACTACAGACGTGTGCCACCATGCTGGGCTAATTTTTTGGGTTTTGTAGAGACGGAGTCTCACTATGTTACCCAGGCTGGTCTCAAACTCCTGTGCTCAAGCAATTCTCCCTCCTCAGGCTCCAAAAGTGCTGGGATTACAGGCATGAGGCACTGTGCCCAGCCCAGTGGTTTTTAATATATTGAGTTGTGCAACCATCACAAGCTAGCTGCAGAGTATCTTCATCACCACAAAAAGAAACTCCATACCCATTAAGTACTCACTCCCTGTATCTCCCCAACACCCCCAGCCCTTGGCAATCTCTAATCTACTTTCTGTTTCTATAAATTTGCCTGTTCTGGTCATTTCATATAAATGGAATATTTTATGACTGGCTTCTTTGATGTAGCTTAATGTTTTCAAAGTTTATCTGTGTTGTGGCATGAATTAGTACTTCATGCTTTTTAAGGCCAAATGATATTCCTTGGTATGGATAGACCACATTTGCTTTATTCATTCATAGTTAATGGATATGTGGGTTTTATGTTCCTTTTTTTTTTTTTTTTTTTTTTTGAGTCGGAGTTTTGCTCTTGTTGCCCAGCCTGGAGTGCAATGGCGCAATCTCGGCCTACTGCAGCCTCTGCCTCCCAGGTTCAAGCAATTCTCCTGCCTCAGCCTCCAGAGTAGCTGGGATTACAGGTGCCCACCACCATGCCCAGCTAATGTTTGGTATTTTTGGTAGAGACAGAGTTTCACCATATTGGTCAGGCTGATCTCAAACTCCTGACCTCAGGTGATCTGCCCGCCTTGGTCTCCCAAAGTGCTGGGATTACAGGCATGAGACACCACGCCTGACCTATGTCACTCTTTAAAAGACTCTCTCATTGCTCCATAGTCATATCCTGAGATACAACTGTGATCATTTTTCTTATCAGTTTGACACTAAATGACTCTAGACTGCAACTATTAAATAAAACCTCAATAAATGAATAAATGAATAAATGTCCCTAGTGGGGGTAATTCAGAAATGTGTACTATGAGTTCTGACTAATTACAGGATAGTTTTAAAATGTTTTGAACAAAAACGGGATTATGGAATCCACGGAGTAGATGAGACTTTAAATCCCCTCATCTTAATCCTTGGTTTAGCCATGAAGGAAAAAAAAGACCTGAAAGAGGTTAAGTAGCATAATAGTAGGAGTAAATATAATTTTAAGGTTATACCACTTTGAAAGGGTAAGGACTCTTAATGTAAATTTCTTACTCTCGCCTCAAAATATAAGTACACACTGGGACATGTTTTTTCATTCTGCTGTTTTTTTTAGATATTCTGGAAGTATTGACTGCTTTTATATGTGAGGTACATAGCCTGCATATGTTTAGGAAGGGCTTTCTCAATCAATTTAATCTGCTAGCCCAATTTTTAACCATATGGTAGAATTCATAATGCTGTTGCTTCTCTGGTATGAATAATATTTATTATTCCTTATTTTTCTTTTTCAGTGAGCATCACCAGTTTTATCCCACGTTTTAACTTTCTAAGCATAGATCTGCCAGTGATTGTGGAGACATTTGTCAAGTATCCTTTCTGGTGTGAAACATGTTTTAAAAGTGTGTTACTTGGATCTTGATCAATTTTACCTTGAATAGAGCATTACAAGTGTAGACCTCACAAGTATCACTTAATTGGTAATAACTGAACAAGTCTTGAAAGTTAAAAAAGATCAGATTGTACCCAGGAGCGAAGAAGTCAGAGGAGAAAGATTAATCAGAGTGAGAAAGGTTTAGATGTAGAAGGGAAAGAACCCAGAATACAAATTGAGAATTGAATTTACAGGTCTAAAATGTTTTAGTGAGTTTATAAAGGATGGAAGCTTCAGTTACTACTGAGGTGATGAATTCTGCCCCATCTGAGCCTGTTAGTTCTGACCAAATAGAGGATGTAATTGCATAACCAGGAATTATGTAAATCCCAGGGAGGAATGTACAAGAAAGATCAAGCTGGTTTCAACTACTAAGATAGCAATTCAGAGGGCCAAATCTCATGTGGTCTTTAGCATATTATGATTGCACATAAAAGATGAATTTTTTCATATTAATTATTATGCAAAATTGAATTACTGGAAAGTTATGGGAGGGTTCTTTAATTTTGTCGCTTTTAACTTTTTTAATGTCTTTCCTCAATTATTTAAATTTAAAAAAAGAAATGGAAAACAAGTGAGCAGTTTTTTTTTTAAATGTGTATAATTAAGATTGTGGCCAGGCGCAGTGGCTCACACCTGTAATCCTAGCACTTTGGGAGGCTAAGGCAGGTGGATCAC
>NW_016802861.1:0-3578 GCF_001698545.2 Rhinopithecus bieti | reverse complement strand
ATTTCTCATTCCTTCCACATTCCTTTCCCTGTTGTATCATTAAAGGATTAGAAAGACTTAGTCTTCCTACGAGTTCATTATAGATTGGCTTAGTTTATAAGTGGTTGGCCTTTATTTTTTTAGTCAAGGTTTTTGAACTTTGAAATAATATAAACTCATTTGTTTTAAGTAGTAGAGGTCTAAGAAGGAATGGCAGAGATTTAAAGAAAGTAGAGAAGTCAAGTGTAATCTCAAATTCAGTCACAGTAAAATATCTTCTGACTCACAGAAATGTGGTTTCTACTCAGACCTCTCGCAGTTGGTTCCTTAACTGATTTTAACCCAGGTACCTGATTTCCCTCTCAGGAGCTCTGGCTATTGTTAATGCAGTACCCTGCTTTGCTTTGGATGGACAATGGATTCTAAACTCTTTCCTAGATGCCACCCTTACCTCAGTGATTGGAGACAATGATGTCAAAGATCTAATAGGGTTTTTCATCTTGCTGGGTGGCAGTGTACTTTTGGCTGCCAATGTGACCCTGGGACTCTGGATGGTTACAGCACGGTAATGTTTGCACTCATCTGACAGAATCCCTGAGTTACAGTATACAGCTATGTGGTAATATCCATTGCCATTGAAATTCTTATTTGGTATGAAATATAAAGTGTTTCCTTAAATTACATCTTAGCCAACAACCCTGAGCTCTTCCCATATCCAGAGTACCCAAACTCTGTGGTAAAAGATAAGCAGAATAAATGAAAGGCATAGTCCCTGACTATATTCTAATTTAGGACTGAATGTACCCAGATGCTTCTGGAATATCTAAGCAAGTGCAAATTCATGTGATACCATTTCATGTGATTACATATTGTGTTGAAATAGTACAAAGGAGAACAGAACTGGGTGGAATTAATTGGGAAAAACTTCTTACAAAAGCATCATTAATCAAAATTTGAAGGAGACCAGACTTTGGCCAAGTGGAAGGATGACCATTGTCTTGGCCTGTATCTCTTGTCCTTTGTCTTGTTTGAAAAGTGTTTTAAAATTTAATAGTGTATTATTTTGTGCTCTGAAAGCTGAGGTCGGATTACAATTAGTAAAATTCTATAGAAGAATCTGCTGATGTGAAAGGGAAAAATCTTTGTCAAATGATACTAAATAAATGAACAAAATAGGAAGTAGGGCCTATGATATCATGAGACATATTTGCCCCACAAAAGTTGCATCTTTGATAAGGTATCTCTGCCCCCTCATAAAGCAGCAGTAGCTTTGACATCCACAGTGAGCTGCAGGAAGCATCTCACACCAGCAGTATGTGAGCTGAGGGAGGCAGTTAGGGTTGAACCTCAGAACTAGGCCGGATCTCCTGACAGATCACAAGACACCCCAGAGGATCTTCAGCAGTCCTGCTTCCCATTCTCTATAGAGCTTTGAAGCTTGGAACTCTTCCAGGGTAAACATTTTCTCTTGTGCTGCTGAGGCCATCTGGGGCCTAGCTCCTGGGTTCCTGTCTCCAAGAAGCAATGACCTTAAACTCTGAGCCATACTCTGTCCTCACCAGCGGCTCCCATGTTTCTCTGTGTCAGGTTATTAAGTACTTAGTCCTTGCTTTCCGTCTGTCCCCTAAGCTACCTCTCTGGGTCCACAGAAGACTTGGTAGTATAGTGAGAATGGCTCTGCATGAGTACAAACGTGGATTTGCCAGAGCTTGGGAACTGACTCTTGAGCTCAGAAGAGCCACACTTGGTTCGAGGTCTTTTGGACTGGAGATGCAGCCCTGGGAAATTTGGGAAGTCAGCAGGCCAGTGTAAAGCTGTTGGTCCTAGAAGTATATGAGCTTGCTGTTTCTTTGATGAAAAATACATGCTTCTCTCGTACACTCAGAAGTGATTAAGGGCAATAATTTATTAATAGCCAGGTATCCAACTTCTTTACTGAATGATGTATTCTATGGGGTTACCTTTTTCAGTTTATTGAGTTGCTCTGTAAGCACTGAAACTTTTAATCATTTTAAGAAACTTTTAGATTGTATTACAAATTTGCCTTAACAGAAATTAGACATTGAATATAATTTTAACATTTTATTAATGACTTGGGTCATCAGTTAATAACAGTACTAAAACCATATGAATTATTGGTTTATTCCGGAAAATACAGCATTTGTTCTATGTTAGGTAGACAGTCACTTGGGATCAGAGTATATTAGCATAGTAATGCTCAGACCTGTTCAAGTAATAGAGCTTGGAGAATGCCATGAAATATATAATTAATTTGATTGCATGAACTAAGCAATTTACTAATGAAAAGGTTGTATATGTGCAAGTCAGTTTTTTAAAAACCGAGACAAAGTTTTAATAGAGGAAATCTTATTCATTAATTTATTTTTCTGAGTGAAAAAACAAAACCCAAATCTCATTTTATTTCAGCTACTAAACATTTTGATCTGTTGACCCATAGGATCAGGATTTGGGAACCACTTTACTAGGAAAGAGCAGATCAGTACCATTTGTGTAAAACTGGCTTCATTATGTAAGAAAGAAAATGTTATGTGTTTTCTTCTTTAGCTTGGTTGTGGGCACTTCTATAGCAAGGACCATATCATGTTCATCTTTGCATCCCTGGCACAGTGCATGAGACATAAGTACTTAATAAATGCAGTTGAATGGATAATGATTAGTGTTATTTATGGATTAGAAAAGCATGTTTCTATTTAAGTAAGCTGTAAAAGTATTATTGAATATTTACTGTAAATATATGTTCACATAAAAAAATAACTTGGAAGGTCTTTTGTCCCTGGCATGTTATCATCTTTATGGAAAGAATCCACTATGGTTTCTGTAGAGTGATTAGAAAATGGATTATTTTGAGAATTGAAGAAAGTGTTCTTTCTGTGTTGTCACTTTGTTCAACAGTAAAACTTTATTCTCAGTGTTCCTACTCTGCATTGTTTACATTTTTGAGAGTTTTTTTTTTTAAATCACCTACAATCTGTAAAGAATGTATATATTCTTTTCAGCCTCTCAGTTTGAAAAGACATGCGGTTAAACTTGACTTTTTGATAATCGTTCTTACAGGTCATTGTCTGTTCTAACAGCAAATTGTAAACATGTGCTTCGTAGATATTGTGGCTCTCAGTCATCACTTTGTCCTATGGTATTTATTGAATGTTCACATACTAATGGTGCACAGGTGTTTTTTTCTATAAATCTTCTGACTGTCCTGTAATTCATTCTTAAGCTTTAACTTGAAGATATCGTAATCGCCGGCATTTGATGTTTAGCAATAAAATAATAAATGTGTACCAGCATTTTATGTTTATCATCGTCTATGTGTTGTCTTTTTTGAACTCTTTTCTATCAAAATTGTTCCTATTACATAAAGCAAGATCTTAATCATTTTTAAATTCTTGATTCTAGAACCAGCCTTCAGTTTTCATTCATGTAATCTATACCTGAAAGTCATTGCGGGCCTTGAAAGTAAGTCTTTTAAATGAGGCTCCTGTGCACTCACTACTGTCTTGGAAACGGCTGGTTTATGGATGAAGAAAGAGGACTATCATGTTTCCTTTCATTAGTGTCTGACAGAAAAGTCTGCTGTC
>NW_016802860.1:22124-24315 GCF_001698545.2 Rhinopithecus bieti | reverse complement strand
CGGATCCGTCCAGGACAGAGTTTCCAAGCTGCGTAATGTAAAGAAAGCTTTATCTATGTGAGATGAATGCATATATCACAGAGCAGTTTCACAGAAAGATTTTTTCCAGTTTTGTCTGAGGCTATTTCCCTCTTCACCGTAGGTGTCAGTATGCTCCCGAATATCACTTGGTACCTTTTCTCCAAAAGGGTTTTCCCAATACTGTATGAGAAAGGAGATATAACACTGTGATTGGAATGCACACGTCACAAAGCAGATCCTAAGAAAGCTTCTCTCCAGTTTCTATCTGAAGATATTTCCGTTTTCACCATAAGCCTCAAACCGCTCCCAAATATCCCTTCCCATGCTAATCATAAACAGGATTGGAAAACTGCTCAATGAAAAGAGAGACTTAACTGAGGGAGAGAAATTAAGATGATACAGAGCAGTTTCAGAAAGCTTCATTCCGGGTTTTACCTGAGGATATTTCCTTCTCCATATTCTAGTGAGCATTCCCAAATGTCCTTCCTCAGATTCCACAGAAACAGGGATTTCAAACTGCTCAATCCAAAAATGGTTTAACTCTATGAGACGAATACACACATCACAAAGCAATTGCTCAGAAAGCTTCTCTCTAGTTTTCATCGGAAGTCGTTTCCTTGCTCACCAGAAGCCTCCAGGCATCACTTAATATCCCTTCACAGATTCCTCAAAGACAGAGTCTCCAAACTGTTTAATGTAGAGTAGGCTTTAACTCTGTGAAATGAATGCACATATCAGAGAGCAGTTTCTTGGAACGCTTGTCTCTGGGTTTTATTTAAGAATATTTCACTTTTTGCCATAGTCTTCAAAAAGGTCTGAAATATTACTTTTTGGTTTTACAGGAACAGTGTTCTAACACTGTCTTATGAGAAAAGAGGTATAACTCCCTGAGTGGAATGCACACATCACAGAGCACTTGGTCAGAAAGCTTCTATCCAGTTCTTATCTGAAGATACCTCCTTTTTCACTGTAGGTCTGAATGTGCTTCCGAATTTCTCTTCATGGAACCGTCCGTGATGGAGTTCCAAACTGTGCAATATAAGAAAAGTTTTATCTATGTGAGATGGATAAACATGTGTATCACAAAGCAGTTTCACAGAAATCTTCTTTCCACTTTTCTCTGAGCATATTTCCTTTTCACCATAGCCATCCATATACCCCCGAATGTCCCCTGGTAGCTTTTTCTCCAAAAGGGATTCCCCAATCCTCTATGAGAAGTAAAGTATAACTCTGTGAGTGGATGGAACACGTCACAAAGTAGTTGCTCGGAAATCTTCTCTCCTGTTTCTATCTGAAGATATTTCTGTTTTCACCATAAGCCTCAAAGTGCTCCCAACTCTCCCTTAGCTAACTAAGCTAAAACAGTGTTAGAATACTGCTCAATGAAAACAGAAGCTTAACTGTGCGAGTGGAATTCACATGACACAGAGCAGTTTCACAGAAAGCTTCCTTCTGGTTTTATCGGAGGGTATTTCTTTTCAGCATATTCTTAAGAGCGTTCCAAAATGTCCTTTCTCAGGTGCCACAGAAAGAGTGATTTCAAGTTGCTCAATCTAAAGAATGATTTAACACTATGAGATAAATGCACACATCACAAAGCAGTTGCTCAGAAAGCTTCTCTCCAGTTTTCAATGGAAGACATTTTTTTACTCCCCAGAGGCCTTGGGTCGCCACTTAATATCCCTTTGCAGAATCCTCAAAGACAGACTTCCTAAGTTGAGAAATGTAGAGTAAGCTTTAACTCTCTGAAATGAATGGATATGTTAGAGCAGATTATTGGAACGCTTCTTTCTGGGTTTTATTTCAGGATATTTCACTTTTCAAAATAGTCTTCCATGCGCTCCGAAGTATAACTTTTTCGGTTGTACAGGAACAGTGTTCAAACACTGCCTTATGAGAAAAGAGGTATAACTTCCTGACTGGAATGCACACACACAAAGCACTTTGTCAGAAAGCTTCTATACAGTTGTTTACTGAACATATATCCTTTTTCACTGTAGGTCTGAATGTGCTTCCGAATTTCCCTTCACAGATCCGTCCATGACAGAGTTTCCAACCTGCGCAAATAAAGAAAGTTTTATCATTGTGCCATGAATAACCATATGCATCACAAAGCAGTTTCACAGAAATCTTCTTTCCATTTTTTGTTTCAGGATATTTCCTTTTCACC
>NW_016802860.1:6893-18517 GCF_001698545.2 Rhinopithecus bieti | reverse complement strand
AGATGAATACACACATGACAAAGCAGTTGCTCAGAAAGCTTTTCTCCAGTGTTCAACGAAAGACATTTCGTTTCTCGCCAGAGGCCTCCAATCGCCACTTAATATCCCTTTGCAGATTCCTCAAGGAAAGACTTTAAAACTGGGAAATGTAGAGTAAGCTTTAACTCTCTGAAATGAATGCACATGTCAAAGAGCAGTTTCTTGGAACGCTTCTTTCTGGGTTTTATTTCAGGATATTTCACTTTTTGCCATAGTCTTCCATGCACTCCGAAACATTACATTTTCGGTTTTACAGGAACAGTGTTCAAACACTGCCTTATGAGAAAAGAGGTATAACTCCCTGAGTGGAATGCGCACATCACAAAGCAGTTTCTCAGAAACCTTCTATCCACTTTTATCTGAAGATTTTTTCTTTTCATTGTGATCCTCAAAGTGCTCCCGAATATCCCTTCTCAGGCTAAACAAAAACAGTGTTAGAATACTGCTCAATGAAAAGAGAAGTTTCACTGTGAGAGCAGAATTCCCGTGACACAGAGCAGTTTCATAGAATGCATCCTTCTGGGATCTATATGAGGTTATTTCTTTTTCAGGATATTCTAAGGAGCATTCCCAAATGTCCTTTCTCAGGTTCCACAGAAAGAGTGATTTGAAACTGCTCAATTCAAAGAATGATTGAACTCTATGAGATGAATACATACATCACAAAGCAGTTGCTCAGAAAGCTTCTCTCAAGTTTTCAGTGAAAGACATTTCCTTGCTCACCACAGTCGTCCAGTTGCCACTTAATATCCCTTTGCAGAATCCTCAAAGACAGACTTTCCAAACTGGGAAATGTCGAGTAAGGTTTAACTCTCTGAAATGAATGCACATGTCAGAGAGCTGTTTCTTGTAACACTTCTTTCTGAGTTTTATATTAGGATATTTCACTTTTCGCTATAGTCTACCATGCGCTCCGAAATATTACTTTTTGTTTTTCAGCAAGTTTTCAAACACTGCCTTGTGAGAAAAGAGGTACAACTCCCTGAGTCCAATGCACACATCACAAAGCAGTTTCTCAGAAAGCTTCTCTCCAGTTTTTATCTTAATATATATCCTTTCTCACCATATGCCTGAATGTGCTCCCGAATGTCTCTTCGTGAATCCGTCTATGATGGAGTTTCAAAACTGCATAATAGAATAAAAGTTTTATCTTTGTGAGATGAATAAACATATCTATCACAAAGCGGTTACACAGAAAGCTTCTTTCCTGTTTTTGTCTGATGATATTTCCTTTTTCACCATAGCCGTCCCTATTCTCTCAAATATCCCTTGGTAGCTGTTTCTCCAAAAGGGATTCCCCAATCCTCTATGAGAAGAAAGATATAATTCGGTGAGTGGAAAACACACGTCACAAAGTAGCTCCTTGGAAAGCTTCTCTCCAGTTTCTATGTGAAGGTGTTTCCTTTTTCAACGTAAGCCTCAAAGCATTCCCGAATATCCCTTCACAGACTAAACAAAAACAGTGTCAGAATACTGCTCAATGAAAAGAGAAGCTTAATTGTGCGACTGGAATTCACGCAACACAGAGCAGCTTCACAGAAAGCTTCCTTTTGGTTTCTATGGGAGGTTATTTCTTTTTCAGGATATTTTAAAGACCGTTCGCAAATGTCATTTCTCATATTCCACAGAAACAGTGATTTCAAACTGCTCAATCCAAAGAATGATTTAACTCTATGAGATGAATACAAACATCACAAAAGAGTTGCTCAGAAATCTTCTCTCCAGTTTTCAACGGAAGACATTTCCTTCCTCGCCACTGGCCTCTGGTCACCATTTAATATCCCTTTGCAGAATCCTCAAAGACAGACTTTCCAAACTGGGAAATGTAGAGCAAGCTTTAACTGTCTGAAATGAATGCACACGTCAGACAACAGTTTCTTGGAACACTTCTTTCTTGGTTTTATTTCAGGATATTTCACTTTTCACCATAGTCTTCCATGCGCTTCGGAATATTACTTTTTCGGTTTTACAGGAATGGTGTTCAAACACTGCCTTATGAGGAAAGAGGTATAACTCCCTGACTGGAATGCACACATCCAAAGTAGTTTCTCAGAAAGCTTCCATCCAGTTTTTATCTGAAGATATTTCCTTTTCCACCATAGGCCTGAATGTGTTCCCGAATATCCTTTTGTGGATCCATCCATGACAGAGCTTCCAATCTGGGTAATGTATAGAAAGTTTTATCTATGTGAGATGAATACACATATCACAAAGCAGTTTCACAGAAATCTTCTTTCCAGTTTTGTCTCAGCATATTTCCTTTTCACCATAAATGTCCACATACGCTGGAATGTCCCCTGGTAGCTTTCTCTCCAAAAGGGATTCCCCAATCCTCTATGAGAAGAAAAATATAACTCTGTGAGTCGAATGCACACATCACAAAGCAGCTCCTCAGAAAGCTTCTCTCCAGTTTCTATCTGAAGATATTTCCATTTTCACCATAATCCTCAAAGCACTTCCGAGTATCCCTTAGCTGACTAAACTAAAACAGTGGTAGAATACTGCTCAATGACAACAGAAGCTTAACTGTGCACGTGGAATTCACATGACACAGAGTAGTTTCACAGAAAGTTACCTCTGGTTTTTATCAGATGGTATTTCTTTTTCAGCATATTCTTAAGAGCATTCCCAAATGTCCTTTCTCAGGTTCCACAGAAACAGTGATTTCAAACTGCTCAATCCAAAGAATGATTTAATTCTATGAGATGAATACACACATCACAAAGGAGTTGCTCAGAAAACTTCTCTCCAGTTTTCAACGGAAGGCATTTCCTTCTCGCCACAGCCCTCCGGGCGCCACTAAATATCCCTTCGCAGAATCCTCAAAGACAGACTTCCCAAACTGGGAAATGTAGAGTAAACTTTAACTCTCTGAAATGAATGCACATGTCAGACAGCAGTTTCTTGGAACGCTTCTTTCTGGGTTTTATTTCAGGATAGTTCACTTTTCGCCACAGTCTTCAATGTGCTCCGAAATATCATTTTTTTTGGTGTTACAGGAACAGTGTTCAAACATTGCCTTATGAGAAAAGAGGTATAACTCCCTGAGTGGAAGGCACACATCACCAAACAGTTTCTCAGAAAGCTTCTCTCCAGTTTTTATCTAAAGATATTTCCATTTTCACCAGAGTCCTGAATGTGCTCCTGAATGTCCCTTTAGGAATCTGTCCATGGCAGAGTTAACAAGCTGCGTAATGTAAAGAAAGCTTTATCTATGTGAGATGAATAAACACAGCAAAAAGCAGATTCACAGAAAGCTTCTTTCCAGTTTTCATCTGAAAATATTTCCTTTTTCACCATAGTCCTGAAAGTGCTCCCAAATGGACCTTCGCGGATCCTTCCATGTCAGAGTTTCCAAGCTGCGTACTGTCAAGGAAGCTTTATCTATGTGACATGAATAACATATCACAGAGCAGTTTCACAGAAAGCTTCTTTCCTGTTTCTATCTGAGGCTATTTCCCTTTTCACAAGAGACATCAACATGCTCCCGGATATCCCTTGGTAAATTTTTCTCCACAGGGGTTTCCCTGATGCTGTATGAAAAGAGAGATATAGCACTGTAAGTGGAATGCGCATATCACAAAGCAGTTCCTCAGAAAGCTTCTCTCCAGTTTCTATCTGAACATATTTCCTTTTTCACCATAAGCCTCAAAGCACTCCTGAAAATCCCTTCGCATGATAAACATAAGCGGTGCCAGAAAACGGCTCAATGCAAATAGAAGCTTAACTGTGCGAGTGGAATTCACACAACAAAGAGCAGTTTCACAGAAAGCGTCCTTCTGGTTTTTATCTGAAGATATTTCCCTTTTCACCATAGTCCTGAATGTGCTCCCGAATGCCCTTTTCGCAGATGCATCCATGACAGAGTATCCAAGCTGCATAATATAAAAAAGGTTTATCTATGTTAGATGAATAAACATAGCAAAAAGCAGATTCACAGAAAGCTTCTTTCCAGTTTTTATCTGAATATATTTCCTTTTTCACTATAGTCCCAAATGTGCTCCCAAATGTCCCTTCGTGGATCCATCCATGACAGAGTTTCCAAGTTGCGTGATGTAAAGAAAGCTTTAACTATGTGACATGAATACACATATCACCAAACAGTTTCACAGAAAACTTCTTTCCAGTTTTTGACTGAGGCTATTTCCCTTTTCATCATAGGCGTCAATACTCTCCCCAATATCCCTTCGTACCTATTTCTCCAAAAGAGTTTCCTTGATGCTGTATGAGAAGAGAGGTATAACACTGTGAGTGGAATGCACACGACACAAAGCACTTTCTCAGAAAACTTCTCTCCAGAGTCGGTCTGAACATATTTCCTTTTTCACTGTAAGCCTCAAAGAGCTCCCAAATGTCCCTTCACACGCTAAACATAAACAGTGTTAGAAATCTGCTCAATGAAAACAGAGGCTTAACTGAGTGAGAGGAATTAAGATGACACAGAGCAGTTTCACAGAAAGTGTCCTTCTGGTTTTTATCTGAAGATATTTCCCTTTTCACCATAGTCTTGAAGTGCTCCCAAATTCCCTTCGCAGATCAATCCATGACAGAGTATCCAAGCTGCGTAATGTAAAGAATGTTTTATCTATGTAAGATGAATAAACATAGCAAAAAGCAGATTCACAAAAAGCTTCTTTCCAGTTTTTATCTGAAGATATTTGCTTTTTCACCATAGCCCTGAATGTGCTCCCAAATGTCCCTTCGTGGATCCGTCCATGACAGAGTTTCCAAACTGCGTGATGTAAAGAAAGCTTTAACTATGTGACATGAATACAAATATCACCAAACAGTTTCACAGAAAACTTCTTTCCAGTTTTTGACAAAGGCAATTTCCCTTTTCGTCATAGGCGTCAATACTCTCCCCAATATCCCTTCTTACCTATTTCTCCAAAAGAGTTTCCCCAATGCTGTATGAGAAGAGAAGTATAACACTGAGTGGAATGCACACGTCTCAAAGCAGTACCTCGGAAAACTTCTCTCCAGTTTTGGTCTTAACTTATTTCCTTTTTCACCGTAAGCCTCAAAGCACTCCCGAATGTCTCTTCACACGCTAAACATAAACAGTGTTAGAAAATTGCTCAATGAAAAGAGAGGCTTAATTGAGTGAGAGGAATTAAGACGACACAGAGCAGTTTCACAGAAAGCATCCTTCTGGTTTTTATCTGAAGATATTTCCCTTTTCACCATAGTCCTGAATGTGCTCCCGAATGTCCTTCACGGATCCGTCCATGACAGAGTATCCAAGCTGCGTAATATAAAAAAAGTTTTATCTACGTGAGATGAATAAACATAGCAAAAAGCAGATTCACAGAAAGCTTCTTTCCAGTTTTTATCTGAAGATATTTCCTTTTTCACCATAGTCCTGAATGTGCTCCCAAATGTCCCTTCGCAGATCCATCCATGACAGTTTCCAAGCTGTGTAATGTAAAAAAAAGCTTTAACTACGTGACACGAATACACATATCACCAAAATGTTTCACAGAAAACTTCTTTCCAGTTTTTGACTGAGGCTATTTCTCCTTACATCATAGGAGTCAATACTATCCCCAATATCTCTTCTTACCTATTTCTCCAAAAGGGTTTCCCCAATGCTGTAAGAGAAGAGAGGTATAACACTGTGAGTGGAATGCACACTTCACAGAGAAGTTCCTCAGAAAACTTCTTTCCAGAGTAGGTCTGAACATATTTGCTTTTTCACCGTAAGCCTCAAAGTGCTCCCGAATGTCCCTTCACACGCTAAACATAAACAGGGTTACAAAACTGCTCAAAGGAAAGAGAGGTTTAACTGAGTGAGAGGAATTAAGACGACACAGAGTAGTTTCACAGAAAGCTTCCTTCTGGATTTTACCTGACGATATTTCCTCCTTCATATTCTAAGGAGTGTTCCCAAATGTCCATCCTTAGATTCCACAAAAACAGTGATTTCAAAGTGCTGGATCCAAGGAATGGCTTAACTCTATGAGATGAATACACACATCACAAAGCAGTTGTTCAGAACTTCTCTCCAGTTTTCATCGGAAGTCGTTTCCTTGTTCACCACAAGCCTCCAGGCGCCACTTAATATCCCTTCACAGATTCCTCAAAGACAGACTTTCCAAACTGAGAAACGTAGAGTAAGTTTTAGCTCTGTGAGGTGAATGCACATATCAGAGAGCAGTTTCTTGGAACGCTTCTTTCTGGGTTTTATTTGAGGATATTTCACTTTTGCCATAGTGTTCAATGCGCTCCGTAATATCACATTTTCGATTTTACAAGAACAGTGTTCAAACACTGCCTTATGAGGAAAGAGGTATAACTCCCTTAGTGGAAGGCACACGTCACAAAGCAGTTTCTCAGAAAGCTTCTCTCCACTTTTTTCTCAGAAGATATCTCCTATTTCACCATAGGCCTGAATGTGCTACCGAATGTCCCTTCATGAATCCATCCATGACGAAATTTCAAAATTCCATAATAGAAATAAAGTTTTATCTATGTGAGATGAATAAACATATCTAACACAAAGCAGTTTCACAGAAAACTTCTTTCCAGTTTTTGTCTGAGGATATTTCCTTTTTCACCCTAGACGTCCATTTACTCCCGAATGTCCCCTGGTAGCTTTTTCTCCAAAAGGGATTCCCCAATCCTCTATGAGAAGAAAAGTATAACTGTGTGAGTCGAATGCACACGTCTCAAAGCAGCTCCTCGGAAATCTTCTCTTCAGTTTCTATCTGAAGATATTTCCGTTATCACCATAAGCCTCAAAGCACTCCCGAGTATCTCTTAGCTAACTAAACTAAAACAGTGTTAGAATTCTTCTCAATGAAAGCGGAGCTTAACAGTGAGAGTGGAATTTATATGACACAGAGCGGCTTCACAGAAAGCTTCCATCTGGTTTCTATCGGAGGGTGTTTCTTTTTCAGCACATTCTTAAGAGCGTTCCCAAATGTCCTTTCTCATGTGCCACAGAAAGAGTGATTTCAAACAGCTCATTCCAAAGAATGATTTAACTCTGTGAGATGAATACACACATCACAAATCAGTTGCTCAGAAAGTTTCTCTCCAGGTTTCAATGGAAGACATTTCCTTGCTTGACACAGGCCTCCAGTCGCCACTTAATATCCCTTTGCAGAGTCCTCAAAGACAGACTTTCCAAACTGGGAAATGTAGAGTAAGCTTTAACTCTCTGAAGTGAATGCATATGTCAGAGAGGAGTTTCTTGAAACGCTTCTTTGTGGGTTTTACTTCAGGATATTTCACTTTTCGCCATAGTCTTCCATGTGCTCCGAGTTACTACTTTTTCAGTTTTACAGGAACAGTGTACAAACGCTCCCTTATGAGAAAAGAGGTATAACTCCATGAGTGCAATGCACACATCACAAAGTTGTTTCTCAGAAAGCTACTATCCAGTTTTTATCTGAAGGTGTCTCCTTTTTCACCATAGGCCTGAATGTGCTGTGTAATGTCCCTTCATGGATCTGAACATGATGGAGTTTCCAAACTGCATGATATAAAGAAAGTTTTATCTACGTGAGGTGAATAAGCATAGCTATCACAAAGCAGTTTCAAAGAAAGCTTCTTTCCAGTTTTGTCTGAGGATATACCCTTTTTCACTATAGCCGTCCATACACTCCAGAATGTCCATTGGCAGATTTTTCTGCAAAAGGGATTCCCCAATCCTCTATGAGAAGAAAAGTATACATCTCTGAGTGGAATGCACACGTCACAAAGCAGCTCCTCGGAAAGCTTCTCTCCAGTTTCTAACTGAACATATTTCCTTTTCCACCATAAGCCTCAAAGTGTTCCCGAATATCCCTTCGCATGTTAAACATAAAGTGTTAGACAACTGCTCAATGAAAAGAGAAGCTTAACTGTGTGAGTGGAATTCAAGCAATACAGAGCAGTTTCACAGAAAACTTACTTCTAGTTTTATCTGAAGGTATTTCTTTTCAGCATATTCTAAAGAGGGTTCCCAAATTTCCTTTCTCATGTTTCACAGAAACAGTGATTTCAAACTACTCAACCCAAGGAAAGATTTAACTCTATGAGATGAATACACAAATCACAAAGCAGTTTTTCAGAAAGCCTCTCAGCTTTAACTCTGTGAAATGAATACACATATCCGAGGGCATTTTCTTGGAACACTTCTTTCTGGGTTTTATTTCAGGATATTCCAATTTTCGCCGGAGTCCTCAATGTGCTCGGAAATATCACTTTTTCCGTTTCACAGAAACAGTGTTCAAACACTACCTTAGGAGAAAAGAGGTATAATTCCCTGAGTGGAATGCACACATCACAAAGCAGTTTCTCTGAAATCTTCCCTCCAGTTTTTATCTGAAGATATTTCCATTTTCATGATAGTCCTGAATGTGCTCCCGAATGTCCCCTGGCGGATCCGTCCATATCAGAGTTTCTAAACTTATTATAGAAAGAAAGTTTTATCTATGTGAGATGAATAAATATATCTATCACAAAGCAGTTTCACAGAAAGCTTCCTTCCAGTTTTTGTTTGAGCATAATTCGTTTTTCACCATAGCCGTCCATATACTCCGAAATGTCCCTTGGTGGCTTTTTCTCCAGAAGGGATTCCCCAATCCTCTATGAGAAGAAAGGTATAACTCTGTGAGTGGAATGCGCACATCACAAAGCAACTCCTCGGAAAGCTTCTCTCCAATTTCTATCTGAAGGTATTTCCACTTTCACAATGAACCTCAAAACGCTCCTGAATATCCCTTCACAGACTAAACAAAAACAATGATACAATACTGCTCAATGAAAAGAGAAGCTTAACTGTGCGAGTGGAATTCACACGATTCAGAGCAGTTTCACAGAAAGCTTACTTCTGGTTTTTATCTGAGGGTATTTCTTTTTCAGCATATTCTACAGAGCATTCCCAAATGTCCTTTCTCAGGTTCCACAGAAACAGGGATTTCAAACTGCTCAATCCAAACAATGACTAAACTCTATGAGATGAAAACACACATCACAAAGCAGTTGCTCAGAAAGCTTCTCTACAGTTTTCAACAGAAGAAATTTCCTTGCTCACCACAGGCCTCCTGGCGCCACTTAATGTCCCCTCACAGATTCCTCAAAGATAGATTTTCCAAAGTGGGCAATGTAGAGAAAGCTTTAACTGTGTGAAATGAATGCACATATCAGAAAACAGTTTCTTGGAATGCTTCTTTCTTGATTTTATTTGATGATATTTCGCTTTTCACCATATTCTTCAATGCTCTCCGAAATATCACATTTTGGGTTTTACAGGAACAGTGTTCAAACACTGCCTTAGAAGAAAAGTGGTATAACTCCCTGAGTGGAATGTACACATCTCAAAGCATTTTCTCAGAAAGCTTCTCTCCAGTTTTTATCTGAAGATATTTCCTTTTTCTCCATAGGCCTGAATGTGATCCCAAATATCCCTTCGTGGTTCCGTCCAAGTCGGAATTTGAAAGCAGAGTAATGTAAAGAAAGCTTGATCTGTGTGAGATGAATACACATAGCAAAAAGCAGATTCACAGAAAGCTTCTTTCCAGTTTTATTTGAGTATATTTCCTTTTCACCATAGTACTGAATTTGTTCCCGAATGTTCCTTCGTGGATCTTTCCGTGACAGAGTTTTCAAGCTGTATAATGCAAAGAAAGCTTTGTCTATGTGACATGAATACACAGAGACTTTATCACAGAGCACTTTCACAGAAAGCTTCTTTCCAGTTTCTGTCTGAGGCTATTTCCTTTTTCACCATAGGGGTTAATGTGCCTCCGAATATCTCTTGGTACTTTTTTCTCCAAAAGGGTTTCCCTGATGCTATAGAGGTATAAGAGAAGAGAGGTATAAGAGAAGAGAGGTATAACACTGTGAGTAGAATGCCCAAGTCACAAAGCAGTTCCTCGGAAAGTTTCTCTACAGTTTCTATCTGAACATGTTTCCTTTTTCACCATAAGCCTCAAAACCCTCCCGAATACCCTTCACACGCTAAACATAAACAGTGTTAGAAAATTGCTCAATGAAAAGAGAAGCTTAACTGAGTGAGATGTATTCACACGACACACAATAGTTTCACAGAAAGCTTCCTTCTTTTTTTTTATCTGAGGGTATTTCGTTGTCCATATTCTAAAGAGCATTCCCAATTGTCCTTCCTCATATTCCACAGAAAGAAACTGCTCAATCCAAAGTATGATTTAATTCTATGAGATGAATACACACATCACAAAGCAGTTGCTCAGAAAGCTTCTCTCCACTTTTCAACGGAAGACGTTTCCTTCCTCACCACAGCCCTCCGGGCACCACTTAATAACCCCTCACAGATTTCTCAAAGACAGAAATTCCAAACTGAGCAATGTAGAGTAAGCTTTACCTCTATGAAATGAATGCACATGTCTGAGAACAGTTTCTTGCAATGCTTCTTTCTGGGTTTTATTTGAGGATATGCACTCCAAAATATCACTTTTTCGTTTTACAGGAACATTGTTGAAACACTGCCTTATGAGAAAAGAGGTATAACAGCCTGAGTGGAATGCACACATCACAAAGCAGTTTCTCAGAAAGCTTGTCTCCAGTTTTATCTGAATATTTCCTTTTCACCATAGGCCTGAATGTGCTCCCGAATGTCCCTTCGCGATTTCGTGCATGAAGGTGTTTGAAAACTGCATAATAGAAAGTCTTATCTATGTGGGATGATAAACAAATCTATCACAAAGCAGTATCACAGAAAGCTTCTTTCCAGTTTTGTCTGGGGATATTTCCTTTTGACTGTAGCCGTTCTTATACTTGCGAGTGTCCCCTGGTAGCATTCTCTCCAAAAGGGATTCCCCAATCCTCTATGAGAAGAAAAATGTAGCTCTGTGAGTGGAATGCACACGTTATGAAGCAGCTCCTCGTAAATCTTTTCTCCGGTTTCTACCTGAAGATATTTCCTTTTTCACAGTAAGCCTCAAAACACTCCCTAGTATCTCTTAGCTGACTAAACTAAAACAATGTCAGAATACTGCTCAATGAAAACAGAAGCTTAACTGTGTGAGTGGAATTCACATGGCACAGAGCAGTTTCACAGAAAGATTCCTTCTGGTTTTTATCGGAGGATATTTCTTTTTCAGCATATTCATTAGAGCATTCCCAAATGTCCTCTCTCAGGTTCCACAGAAAGAGTGATTTCAAACAGCTAAATCCAAAGAATGATTTAACTCTATGAGATGAACGCACACATCACAAAGTAGTTGCTCAGAAAGCTTCTCTCCAGTTTTCAACGGAAGACATTTCCTTGCTTGGCACAGGCTTCCAGTCACCACTGAATATCCATTCACAGAATCCTCAAAGACAGACTTTCCAAACTGGGAAATGCAGAGTAAGCTTTACCTCTCTGAAACGAATGCACATGTCAGGGAGCAGTTTCTTGGAACGCTTCTTTCTGGGTTTTATTTCAGGATAGTTCACTTTTCGCCATAGTCTTCCATGCGCTCCGAATTATTAATTTTTCGGTTTTACAGGAACAGTGTTCAAACACTGCCTTGTGAGGAAAGAGGTAAAATTCCCTGAGTGGAATGCACACATCACAAAGCTATTTCTCAGAAAGCTTCTATCCAGTTTTATCTAAAGATATCTCCTCTTTCACC
>NW_016802860.1:0-5529 GCF_001698545.2 Rhinopithecus bieti | reverse complement strand
GTTTGCCAGTATTTTATTGAGGATTTTTGCATCGGTGTTCATCACGGATATTGGTCCAAAATTTTCTTTTTTTGTTGTGTCTCTGCCACACTTTGGTATCAGGATGATGTTGGCCTCATTAAATGAGTTAGGGAGGATTCCCTCTTTTTCTATTGATTGGAATAGTTTCAGAAGGAATGGTACCAGCTCCTCCTTGTACCTCTGGTAGAATTCAGCTGTGAATCCATGTGGTCCTGGACTTTTTTTGGTTGGTAGGCTATTAATTATTGCCTCAATTTCAGAGCCTGCTATTGGTGTATTCAGGGATTCAACTTCTTCCTGGTTTAGGATTGGAAGAGTGTAAGTGTCCAGGAAATTATCCATTTCTTCTAGATTTTCTAGTTTTTTTGCGTAGAGGTGTTTATAGTATTCTCAGATGGTAGTTTGTATTTCTGTGGCGTCGGTGGTGATATCCCCTTTATCATTTTTTATCCTCAAAGTGCTCCCAAATTTCCCATCACACGCTAAACATAAAGAGGGCTAGAGAACTGCTCAATGAAAAGAGAGGCTTATCTGAGTGAGAGGAATTAAGATGACACAGATCAGTTTCACAGAAAGCTTCCTTCTGAATTTTACCAGAGGATATTTCTTCTCCATATTCTGTGGATCATTCCCAAATGTCCTTCCTCAGATGCCACAAAAACAGTGATTTCAAGCTGTTCACGCCAAAGAATGGTTTAACTCTAGCAGATGAATACACCCATTACAAAGCAGTTGCTCAGAAAGTTTCTATGCAGGTTTCATCGGAACACGTTTTCTCACTCACCACAAGCCTCTGGGTGTCACTCAATATCCCTTCACAGATTCTTCAAACACAGAGTTTCGAAACTGGGCCACATACAGTAAGCATTACCTCTGTGATGTGAACGCACATATCAGAGAGCAGATTCGTGGAACGCTTCTTCCTCGATTTTATTTCAGTATATTTTACTATTCGCAACAGTCCTCAATGCGTTCTGAAATATCACTTTTTTGGTTTCACAGGAGCAGTGTTCTAACTCTGCCTTGTGAGAAAAGATGTATAACTCCCTGAGTATAATGCATACATCACAAGGTATTTTCTCCGAAAGCTTCTATCCAGGTTTTATCTGAAGATATCTCTTCTTTCAACGTAGGCCTGAATGTGCTCCCGAACGTCCCTTCGCAGGTCCGTGCATGACGGAGTTTCCAAACTGCGTAATATTATCAAAGTTTTAACTATGTGAGACGGCTAAATATATCTAACACAAAGCAGTTTCACAGAAATCTTCCCAGTTTTTGTCTGAGGATAATTCCTTTTTCACCATAGTCGTCACTATACTCCCATATATCTCTAGGTAGCTTTTTCTCCAAAAGGTCTTCCGGAATCTTCTATGAGAAGAAAGGGATATTTCTGTGAGTGGAATGCACAAGTCACAAAGCAGCTCCTCAGAAATCTTCTCTCCAGTTTCTATCTGAAGACGTTACCATTCTCACCATAAGCCTCATAGCCCCCCAGAATATCCATTCGCAGACTAAACAAAAACAGTGTTATGATACAGCTCAATGAAAAGAGAAGCTAAACTGTGTGAGCAGAATTCACGTAACACAGAGTAGTTTCACAGAAAGCTTCCTTCTGTTTTGTATCTGAGGTTATTTCTTTTTCAGGATATTCTAAAGAGCGTTCCCAAATGTCCTTTCTCAGGTTCCACAGAAACAGTGATTTCAAAGTGCTCAATCCAAAGAATGGTTTAACCCTATGAGATGAATACACACATCACAAAGCAGTTGCTCAGAAAGCTTCTCTCCAGTTTTCATCAGAAGATGTTTCCTTACTCACCACAATCCTCCGGGCGCTACGTAATATCCCTTCACAGATTCCTCAAAGACAGACTTTCCAAACTGGGAAACGTAGCGTAAGCTTTAACTCTCTGAAATGAATGCACATATCGGAGAGCAGTTTCTTGGAATGCTTCTCTCTGGGTTTTATTTGAGGATATTTCACTTTTCGCCATAGTCTTTGAAGCGCTCCCAAATATTACTTTTTCGGTTTTACAGGAACAGTGTTCAAAAAGTGCCTTATGAGAAAAGAGGTAAAATTCCCTGAGTGGAATGCACACATCACAAAGCAGTTTCTCCGAAAGCTTCTCTCCAGTTTTATGTGAAGATATTTCCTATTTCACAATAGGCCTGAATGTGCTCCCGAAGGTCCCTTCACGAATCCGACCATGACCCCTTTTTCAAAACAGCATAATAGAAAGGAAGTTTTATCTATGTGAGATGAATAAACATATCTATCACGAAGCAGTTTCACTGAAAGCTTCTTTCCAGTTTTGTCTGAGGATATTTCCTTTTTCACCATAGCCATCCATATACTCCCGTAGGTCCCCTGGTAGCTTTTTCTCCAAAAGGGATTTCCAATCCTCTCTGAGAAGTGACGTATAACTCTGTGAGTGGAATGCACACGTCACAAAGCACCTCCTCGGAAATCTTCTCTCCAGTTTCTATCTGAAGATATTTCCGTTTTCAAAATAAGCCTCAAAGCGCTCCCGAGTATCCCCTAGCTGACCAAACTAAAACAGTTTTAGAATACTGCTCAATGAAAAGAGAAGCTTAACTGAGCCAGAGGAATTCACACGACACATAACAGTTTCACAGACAGCTTCCTTCTGGTTTTTATGTGAGGATATTTCTTTCTCCATGTTGTAAAGAGCATTCCCAAATGTCCTTCCTCAGATTCCAGAGAAACAGTGATTTCAAACTGCGTAATCCAAAGAATGATTTAACTCTATGAGATGAATACACACGTTACAAAGCAGTTGCTCAGAAAGCTCCTCTCCAGGTTTCAACGGAAGACGTTTCCTTGCTCACCACAGGCCTCTGGGCGCCACATGATATCCTTTGGCAGATTCCTCAAAGACAGAGTTTCCAAACTGGGCAACATAGAGTAAGCTTTAACTCTGTGAAATGAATGCACATATCAGAGAGCAGTTTCATGGAATGCTTCTCTCTGGGTTTTATTTGAGGATATTTCACTTTTCGCCATAGTCTTCAATGTGCTCGGAAATATCACCTTTTCGCTTTTCCAGGAATAGGGTTCAGACAGTGCCTTATGAGAAGAAAGGTATAACTCCCTGAGTGGAATGCACACATCACAAAGCAGTTTCTCAGAAAACTTCTCTCCAATTTTTATCTGGTGATATATTTCCTTTTTCACCATAGACCTGAATATGATCCCGAATATCTCTTCGCGGATCCATCTATGATGGAGTTTCCAAGCTGCGTAATGTGATGTAAGTTTTATCTATGTGAGATGCATATACATATCTATCACAAAACCTTTACACAGAAAGCTTCCTTTCAGTTATTGCCTGAGAATATTTCCTTTTTCATCATAGCCCCCCATATGGTGAATGTCCCTTGGTAGCTTTTTCTCCAAAAGGGAGTTCATAATCCTCTATGAGAAAAAATATATAACTCTGTGAGTGAAATGCACACGTCACAAAGCAGCTCCTTGGAAAGCTTCTCTCCAGTTTCTATCTGAAGACATTTCCTGTTTCACTGTAAGTCTCAAAGCGCTCCTGAATATCCCTTCACACGCTAAACTTACACAGGGTTAGAAAACTGTTCAGTGAAAAGAGTGGCTTACTGAAGGAGGGGAATTAAGATGACACAGAGCAGTTACACATAAAGCTTCCTTCTGAATTTTACCTGAGGATATTTCTTTTGCCGTATTCTAAGGAACGTTCCCAAATGTCCTTACTCAGATTCCACAAAAGCAGTGATCTCAAACTGCTGAATCCAAAGAATGGTTTAACTCTATGAGACGAATACACACATCCCAAAATAGTTGCTCAGAAAGTTTCTCTCCAGTTTTCATCAGAAGTCATTTCCTTGATCACCACAAGCCTCTGGGCGTCACTTAATATCCCTTCACAGATTCCTCACAGACTTTCCAAACTGGGCAACATAGAGTAAGCTTTAACTCTGTAAAATGAATGCACATATCAGAGAGCAGTTTCTTGGAACGCGTCTGTCTGGGTTTTATTTGAGGATATCTCACTTTTCGCCATAGTCTTCAATGCATTCCAAAATATCACTTTTTGGGTTTTACAAGAACAGTGCTCAACACTGTATTATGAGGAAAGAGGTATGACTTCCTGAGTGGAATGCACACATCACAAAGCAGTTTCTCAGAAAGATTCTCTCCAGTTTTTATCTGAAGATATTTCCTGTTTCACCATAGGCCTGAAGGTGCTACCGAATGTCCCTTCGTGAATCCGTCCATGACGGCGTTTCAAAACTGTGTAATAGAAAGAAAGTTTTATCTATGTCAGACGATTAAACATATCTATCACAAAGCAGTTTCACAGAAAGCTTCTTTCCAGTTTTGTCTCAGGATGTTTCCTTTTCACCATAGCCGTCCATATACTCCCAAATATCCCCTGGTAGCTTTTTCTCCAAAAGGGATTTCCCAATCCTCTATGAGAAGAAAAATGTATATCTGTGAGTAGAATGCACTCGTCACAACGCAGCTCCTCGGAAATCTTCTCTCCAGTTTCTGTCTGAAGATATTTCTGTTTTCACCATAAGTCTCAAAGCCCTCTCGAATATCCCTTCGCAGACTAAACAATACAGTGGTAGAATACTGCTCAATGAAAACAGAAGCTTAACTCTGAGAGTGTATTTCACCTGACACAGAGCAGTTTCACAGAAAGCTTCCTTCTGGTTTTATCAGAGGGTATTTCTTTTCAGAACATTCTTAAGAGGGTTCCCAAATGTCCTCTCTCAAGTTCCACAGAAAGAGTGATTTCAAACTGCTCAATCCAAAGAATGATTTAACTCTATGAGATGAATACACACATCACAAAGCAGTTGCTCAGAAAGCTTCTCTCCAGTTTTCAACGGAAGACATTTCCTTGCTCACCAGAGGCCTCCGGTCACCACTTAATATCCATTTGAGGAATCCTCAAAGACAGACTTTCCAAACTGAGAAATGTAGAGTAAGCTTTAACTCTCTGAAATGAATGCATATGTCAGACAGCAGTTTCTTGGAACGCTTCATTCTGGGTTTTATTTGAGGATATTTCACTTTTCGCCATAGCCTTCAATGCGCTCTGAAATATCATTTTTTTGGTTTTACAGGAACAATGTTCAAACACTGCCTTATGAAAAAGAGGTATAACTCCCTGAGTGCAAGGCACATACCACCAAGCAGTTTCTCAGAAAGCTTCTGTCCAATGTTTATCTGAAGATATTTCCATTTTCACCAGAGTCCTGAATGTGCTCCTGAATGTCCCTTTGGGGATCTGTCCATGACAGACTTACCAAGCTGCGTAATGTAAAGAAATCTTTATCTATGTGAGATGAATAAACGCAGCAAAAAGCAGATTCACAGAAAGCTTCTTTCCAGTTTTCGTCTGAAAATATTTCCTTTTTCACCATAGTCGTGAATGTGCTACCAAATGTACCTTCGCCGTCCTTCCATGTCAGAGTTTCCAAGCTGCGTACTGTCAAGGAAGCTTTATCTAT
>NW_016802858.1:55104-57539 GCF_001698545.2 Rhinopithecus bieti | reverse complement strand
TAACTGAATTAGCACAATGGAAATAGATGAAAACCACTTCCAGCAGCAGGAACTGTAAACAAGGTATCATTTTTCTCTGGTTTGTCAGTTTCCTCAGTGAAGGATGCCCCAACCTCCCGTTTGAGAGAGAGAGAGAAAACCGGCTGCTGGTGTTCTGGCATCCTAGTGGGAGATAGGGTTAGAATTTCATTGATAATTATGCCAATTTTCATTTAGTTTTCTTGTTTTCAATCTGTGTAAAGCTGACTTGTACTGTACCATTCCACCTTGGAAAGGCTTAGAAATAAGTACCTCTGGAAGCAGAAATGCAGTCCAGATGGATTACAAATAGTAGTAGTGATAAATCATGTATTTTCATGAGCTATATGACTACCAAGATCCTCTTCAAAACCCATAAGCAGAAGATCGTAGTTTTCATCTCTGGAGAGATTAAGGAGGTTGGACTCAAAGTAACTGGACTTGTGGAAGCTAGATGCAGTTCAGGGTGAAGTACTAGATTTAACATAGGGTAAGTAAGTAAAATCAACATAGTAAACCATGATATTCTACTTCGATTTTCCAACTTGGATGCCAGAACACTGGCAGTCAAGTTTCTCTCCTCTAATCAGGAGGTAGGAGCTTTATTCTCTGGGGAAACTGGCAGGCTTAAGAAATAAGATACCTTAACGAAAGACAGGATTTTACCTCATTGCACCATGAAGCCCACCAGTTGAATTCCTATTTTTTTTTTTTTTTCTCTGAGACGGAGTCTTGCTGTGTTGGAAGGCTGGAGTGCAGTGGCATAATCTCAGCTCATTGCAAACCCTGCCTCCCTGGTTCAACTAATTATCCTGCCTCAGCCTCCCAAGTAGCTGGGATTGTAGGCATGTGCCACCACGCCCAACTACGTTTTGTAATTTTAATAGAGACGGAGTTTCACCATGTTGGCCAGGATGGTCTCTATCTTCTGACCTTGTGATCACCCACCTCGGCCTCCCAAAGTGCTGGGATTACAGGTGTGAGGCACCGTGCCAGGCCTGAATTTCTCTACTGTTAAGCCCACATAACTTCTAGTCCACATTTTAGTGGTTCATTTACCCTTAAATATAAACTGGCAGCCACGTTTCAGTAGACATCAATTAAAAATTTGACCTAATCGATAAGATGAAAATTAAAAAATTGGGAGAGAGTTGGAGGAGATAATATATAAAGGAGAAGGAAAGAGAGAAGAAACTATTGCTGAAACAAGAGTATGCTATTAAAACAAATATTCAAAAAGTAAGAGCTATCTGAAAGTTTAAAAAGTGATAGCAGAATCAAATTGGCAATTGAAGGGTGAGGAGGGACATAAAGATAAGAAAATCTTTCTAAAAGCAAACAAATAGTGAAAGATTCAATACATTTAAAGAGATGGAAAAATATCGAGAGGAGGGGCCAGCTGGCCTTCCTGGGTGGAGCAGGGGCTCAGAAAGCTGTGAAACTCACTCATTTCCCTTATCAGGACTTACTTCGGTCCTGGATGGATAACATTGAAGATATATGCTTAAACTTTTCCTAACCCCAGGATTTGTGCATGTGCTTTCTTCCCCAAGAAAGCTATAAACAGTGAAAATTTTGCTGTAATTTCCCTGTGTCCTCACTCCCTCTCTCCCTTCCCCTCCCCTCAAAACTAAAGTATAAGGAATGTGAACTGCCCGTTTTTCTGTGACCGGCAGACCTTATCTATACTCCCAATTCCAATTCCTTGTAAACATACTTTGTAAGGTCCTGTGAGATCCTGTCTCCTTTGCTATGCCACTGCAAGGTCATAAAGTAGATAAAACCTAAGTTGCAATTCCGGTTTTCCTCAAGATCTAAAACATGTCACAAGTGGTTAATTGTCTTTGTTTCTCGCTCTGGTAACATCTTCCCACGGCAGGTATTTCCCGCCTTAAAGAGTTTAAAAGCCATTTGTATAATCGAACTCTGGGTACCCGTTCGGGACCCCTTCCACACTGTGGAAGCCTTGTACTGTCACTCTGCTCAATAAAACCTACAGCTTTTTCTCTCTATCCGTCTGTGTCTCTATCACTTGCTGTGGTCAGCTGCTACACCAATTCGCTGGCGTGGCTAGGCAAGAACCTTAGACGTTACAATAGGAGAGAAAATGTAAGAAACTTAGAGAATCAGTTCAAGAAGTCTAATATCAGCTCATTGGAGAAAACACAAGGAGAGAAATGTAGGGACCACAAAAGCTTTTAGAGATAAAACACTTAAAAATAAGTCAGGTCACATCCCAAGGAATGGGAATCAGAATGACATCAGAAATCTTAACAAAAATGGAATCTAAAAGCAATGGAGAAAAGGAGGACTTTTTTTTTCCAATCTATAATTCCAAACCAAGCCAAACTGTTCTTCAAATATGATGAGAGATTATAGATATTTTAGACATACAGGATCTCAAAAAAAAAAAAAAA
>NW_016802858.1:48319-51814 GCF_001698545.2 Rhinopithecus bieti | reverse complement strand
TACTCTATTTTTTATTTATTTATTTATTTTTTGAGACGGAATCTGGCTCTGTCGCCCAGGCTGGAGTGCAGTGGCCGGATCTCAGCTCACTGCAAACTCCGCCTTCTGGGTTTAGGCCATTCTCCTGCCTCAGCCTCCCGAGTAGCTGGGACTACAGGCGCCCGCCACCTCGCCCGGCTAGTTTTTTGTATTTTTTAGTAGAGACGGGGTTTCACCGTATTAGCCAGGATGGTCTCGATCTCCTGACCTGGTGATCCGTCCGTCTCGGCCTCCCAAAGTGCTGGGATTACAGGCTTGAGCCACCGCGCCTGGCCTATTTTTTGTTTTTTGAGACGGAGTTTTGTTCTTGTTGCCCAAGCTGGAGTGCAATGATGCGATCCTGGCTCACTGCAACCTCCGCCTCCTGGGTTCAAGCGATTCTCCTGCTTCAGCCTCCCAAGTAGCTGGGATTACAGGTGTGCGCCACCATGCCTGGCTAATTTTGTATTTTCAGTAGAGACGAGGTTTCACCGTGTTGGTCAGGTTGGTCTCAAACTCCTGACCTCACGTGATCCACTCGCCCCAGCCTCTCAAAGTGCTGGAATTACAGGTGTGAGCCACCGTGCCTGGCCTGAACTTTTATTTTAGATTTAGGGGGCACACGTGCAAGCCTGTTACATGTGTATATGGAATGATACTGAAGTTGGGGTTACAAATGATCCCATCGTCCAGGTACTGATCATAGTACCCAATAGTTTTTCAACCCTTGCCCCCCTCCCTACCCCCTCTAGTAGTCTACAGTTTGTGTAGTGCTTATTATGTCTATGAGTACCCAGTATTTAGCTCCCACTTACATGTAAGAATATGCAGTATTTGGTTTTCTGCTACTGTGTCATTTTGCTCAGGAAAATGGCCTTTAGCTCCATCCATGTTGCTGTTAATGACATGATCATGTTCCTTTATATGGCTGCATAGTGTTCCATGGTGTATATGTACCACATTTTCATTATCCAATTCACAGTGGATGGGCACCTAGGTTGATTCCACGTCTTTGTTATTGTGAATAGTGCTGTGATGAACATATGAGTTCATGTGTCTTTTTGGTAGAACAATTTGTTTCCTTTTGGGTATATACCCAGTAATGGGATTCCTGAATCAAATGGTAGTTCTGTTTTACGTTTTTTGAGAAATCTCCAAATTGCTTTCCACAGTGGCTGAACTAATTTACATTGACATCAACAGTGTTTAAGTGTTTACTTTTCTTCACAACCTGGCCAGCATATGTTGTTTTCTGACTTTTTAATAATAGCCATTCTGACTGGTGTAAGATGTTATCTCATGTTGGTTTTGATTTGCATTTCTCTGATGATGAGTGATGGTGGAGCATTATTTCATATGCTTGTTGGCTGCTTATATGTCTTCTTTTGAGAAATGTCTGTTCATTTATTTTGCCTTTTTTTTTTTTTTTTTTTCCTGAGAGAGTCTTGCTCTGTCACTCAGGCTGGAGTGCAGTGGCATGATCTCAGCTCACTGCAACCTCCACCTCCCAGGTTCAAGCAATACTCCTGCCTCAGCTTCCCGAGTAGCTGGGATTGCAGGCACCCGCCACCACACCTGGCTGATTTTGCCCATTTTTAATGTTTTTTATTTGCTTATTCAATTTTTAAGTTTTATATAGATCTGGATATTAGACATTTGACAAATGCACAGTTGGCAAATATGTTCTCCCATTCTGTAAGTTGTTTGTTTACTCTGTCAAAAGTTTCTTTTGTGGTGAATAATCATTTTAGTTCTAATAGGTACTACTTGTCAATGTTTTTTTTTTTTTCATTGTAATTGCTTTTAAAGACTTTGTCATAAATTATTTCCCAAGGTTGGTGTACAGAGTTATGTTTCCTAGGTTTCCTTCTAGGGTCCTTATATTTTGAGATCTTACATTTAAATCTTCAATCCATCTTGAGTTGGTTTTTGTATATGGTGAAAAGTAGTAGTCCAGTTTCATTCTTTAGCATATAGCTAGTCAGCTATATCAGCATCATTTATTGATTAGTAAGACTTTTCCTCATTTCTTGTTTTTGTCATCTTTGTTGAAGATCAGATGGTTGTAGGTGTGTGACTTTATTTCTATGTTCTCTACTCTGTTCTTTTCATCTTTGTGTCTGTTTTTGTAGCAGTACCATGCTGTTTTGGATACTGTAGCCTTGTAGTATAGTTTGAAGTTGGGTAACGTGATGCCTCTGGCTTTGTGCTTTTTGCTTAGGATTGTTTTGGCTATTCTGTCTCTTTTTTGGTTCCATAAAATTTTAAAAGAGTTTTTTTTTTTTTTTCTAGTTCTGTGAAAGATGACATTGGCAGTTTGATAGGAATAGTGGTGAAACTATAGATTGCTTTGGGTATTATGGCCATTTTAATAATACTGATTTTCCAATCCATGAGCATGAGATTCTTTTATTTGTTTGTGTCATGTATGACTTTTATATAGTATTTTGTAGTTCTCCTTTTAGAGATATTTTACCTCCTTGGTTATATGTACTTTTCTTAGTAACTATTTTGAATTACATTGTATTCTTGATTTGGCTCTCAGCTTGAATGTTCTTGGTATAGAAAAATTCTACTGATTTGTGTACATTGATTTTGTATTCTGAAACTTTACTGAAGTAATTGATCAGTTCGATGAGGTTTTTGGCAGAGTCTTTTGTTTGTTTGTTTGTTTTGAGACAGGGTCTTGCTCTGTCACCCAGGCTGGAGTTCAGTGGCATGATCTCAGCTCACTGCAACCTCTGCTTCCCAGGTTCAAGTGATTCTCATACCTCAGCCTCCCGCATAGCTAGGACTGCGGGTGTGCGCCACCATGCCCAGCTAATATTTGCATTTTTAGTAGAGATGGGGTTTCCCCATGTTGGCTAGGCCAATCTCAGACTCCTGACCTCAAGTGATCCGCCTGCCTTGGCCTCCCAAAGTGCTGGATTTATGAGCCACCATGACCAGCCACGGCAGAGTCTTTATGGTTTTCTAGGTGTAGAATCATACAGTTCATGAAGAAAGACAGTTTGACTTCTTCTTTTCCTATTTGAATGTGTTTCCTTTCTTTCTCTTGCCTGATTTCTATAGCTAGCACTTTCAATACCATCTTCAATAGAAGTGGTGAGCATGGGCATCCTGTCTTGTTCATGTTTTCAAGGGAAATGCATACAGATTTTGCTCATTCAATATGAGGTCAGGTGTGGATTTGTCATCAATGGTATTATTTTGAGGTATGCTTCTTCTTTGCCTATGTTCTTGAAGGTTTTTATCATGAAGGAATATTGATTTTAATAAAACTTTTGGGATTCTATTGAGATTATCGTATGGTTTTGTTTTAATTCTGCTTATGTGGTGAATCACATTTATTCACTGGTGTATGTTGAACCTTGCTTGCATCCCAGGAATGAAGCACACATGATGATAGTGGTGAATTAACTTTGTTGTGTTGTTGGATTCAGTTTGCTAGTATTTTGTGAGGCCATTTGTGTCAAT
>NW_016802858.1:39077-45432 GCF_001698545.2 Rhinopithecus bieti | reverse complement strand
TTTAAATTGTATTTTGAAATTCCTTAAGTGAATATTTTAATTCCAGAAGCTCTGATTGATTTGTTTTTAGGATGTTTACCTCTTCCTTTATTGTTTGTGTTGCTTTAGAAGTTTCTTTGTGTTGATTTTCCACCTTCTCTTGTACCTTGTTGAGCTTCCTTGCAGTCCTTGCTTTGATTTCTTTATCTGTCAGTCATTTCTGAGCTGTCTGTTACTTTCATTTTAGTTAGGGACTATTGCTGGAGAGCTGGTGGTATTCTTTGTTGTTGTCACTACATTTAAATGTTTCATACTGCCAGAAGTTTTGTGCTGGTTCTTCCTCATCTGAAGATGCTGGCTTTTCTAATTTTCCAAATTTTGTAATTATTTTATGTTAGTGAATTTTTTTCTTTTTTTTTCTTTCTCTATAATATTATTGTGCTTTTTTCTTTCCCTTTTCCTCCATCCCTAGGGAGTGAGACTATAAAGAATTAAAGAATGCTGGGGAGGGTGTTTTGGCTTTGCTTCTATAGTCCTATGCTCTTATTTCAGCAGATGCTATATTGGCTGTACAGTTCAGCCTACAAGTCAGTAGATGGTAAGAGTCAATGCTACTGAATGTACACGTGATATGTGTTTACTTGATGAAGCCCTCTGTTGCCTCAGGCGATGGGCTGACGCTTGGAATGCAGTCTTCTGAGCTTCCTGCTTAGTCCCGGGGTGGTGGGAGTCATGATGAATGGGCTGGACTGGGCGGCTAGCCTACAGGTCCCCCAATGGTCGGCTTAAGTACCTGCACTGAAGGAGAATTTAGTGGATGGCCAACAAGCAGCCAAAGTTGTGCCTAGTCATGGAGCTGGTAAACCTCTGCATCTTTAAGTTCACTGCGTGGGTGTTGCAGCGGTCCTCTCCTGGGGCACCAGCTGCGGTGAGTCTGTCCCTTGCAGACCCCTGACCCAGAGACAGATGAATAAAGTACACTGACACACAGATATTCTGCTCTGCCAGTCCAGCTGAGGGTCCAAGCCGCTTACAGGCTCCCTGCTGAGTCCTGTAAACAGTCGCCACTGGGCCCAGATCAGCTACCTGTAAACAGTTGCCACTGGGCCCAGATCAGCTACCTGTAAACAGTTGCCACTGGGCCCAGATCAGCTAGTCAGACTCGCATTTATTCAGTAAGATTAATTAACAAAAGCTTGATTCAACACCATTAGAGGGTAAATGACATTGTGGACTTCCTGAGTAAAAAGCACTTAAGCACCTGCAGTACATCAAAGATTGGTTTTAAGATTATATGAGTAAACAAGCTAGCTAGGTAAACTACTCTGCCTTTCTTTATTACTATTTTAATTTGCTTAACTAAACGTAAAGGGATCAGGCCGCCTTCAGCCAGATCTATTACCAAAGTTATGCAAACTTCTCGGCCTTCCAAGAAGATTAGTGTCTATTTCTGTAACTATCTCTAATATTTTTCCCACCAACCTGATTGAATCCCAACACATGGGCATTGGATTCAGCCTAAACTCCTAATCCAGGAGAGTGGGTGCTTCAGATGCCTGGAGGTCTGCCTGGATGTGGAGTGAAGATGGCCCCTCTGCCCCAAGATCTTCGTTCGCCCAGACCAAAATGCATGCATGACCATGCTGCCAGGTTTTCAAATAATGACTAACTTTGTATTTGCCAAGATTAAAAATGGAATCTTGCTCTCAGTCCCTGGTATGAAAACTGTCTGCAGCCCCTTCCAGTATTTTCCCTCACAGCATCTCCAAGTCTTTTCTCAAGTTAGCTTCAGGGCTTGGGAGAAACAATGCGTCCTCCCTTAGCCTGTGTTGTTGGGATCTCTGTAGAAAAGTGAGTCATAGAGGGAGGCTTTCCATCTCTTTCAGGTACTAGTGTTTCACTCACTTTTATCAGTCAGATGCTGTCACAAGGGCTGTTTGCTGACTTTCTTCTCCCAAGGATCTGGGTTATCCATCACAATTCTGGTGGGTTCCTATTTTCTTCTTGAATTAAAACCCACAGAGTTGATCTTAATGCTTTATCTTGCTATTTACAAGTGGCTGAGGCATGCTAATAGCCTCTAATCTGCCATCTTAGAATTAAAAATAAACATTAAATTTTAATCCCAAATTTAATTTAGTCTTAAAGTTTTATTTCTAAATTTTTGTTGGCATTTTCAGATCACTGACACTTTTGGGGAGGACCTATCATGATGTGAACAAATTTAACTAGGTGTATATTTTATAGACAACACATAAATGGATATTTAACAAATCTTTGTTGTAACAAAACTTTGTTATTTGACCCAAGCTGATAGTCCTTTCTTTTAACCTTAAAACTCTCTTTTCTCTACCTGCATTTATTGTTATGCTAGTTATGCTTACTATATTTTCTGTCTTTTACTACATCATCTGTGACAGCTTCATATAATCTTTGTAACTATTCTAATGGTTACTATTCATACATTATATTAAAAAATACTATACACACACACACATGCACACACACATATATATAAGTTTATGACTGAAGAAGTATCCATTTATTTCCAATCTCATCCCATGAAAGGCAGACTTGTTCCACACATTCTTCTTACCTCCTCTGCTACATTTGAAGTTGATCTTGAAGTTTTGTTATTTTGAGTTAAGTTATTATTTTCTACTCAATCATCCTACAAATGTTTGAATGTCATAGTATATGCCAAGAACTGTTATGGGCACTTGGGTTACACCTACATCAAATTGGACAAATCTCCCTGTCTTTGGTGATTTACATTCTAATGGCCGAATCCAGGGCTGAGGCAAGAAATATACAGATTCATCCTCGAGCATCTTGTAGTGTCACAAAGTAAGACAGTACTTAAAAATAAGACAAAAAATTATGAGAATGTTTCAAAGGGACATAGTAGTCAATTGAAAGAGCTCTCAAAAATCAAAGCTGAAATAATTTGAGCAAAAAAAGTAACATAATATTGAATTATAACACAAAGTAAAACAGGCATTCAGAGTCCATACTGATATGAATGAATGAATGAATGAATGGGGGCAGAATACAGAATTCTCTCATGCAGAAGAATTCTAAATAATTTATGTTAATACTCCCCTCTCAAGAAGATGGAGCATAACTCCCCACTATGTGTTTAGTGCACATAATGACTTCCTTTCCAAGAGTATAACATGGAAAGAAGGGGAGAAAGAGTAACTTTACAGCGGAGAAAGTTGAGAAACACTACCTCAGCCAGGTGATGAAGGCCAACTCAACAGTGACAGGTTATGTTGTTACGGTGTGATGAGAATGGCAGTTTACTTTTTGTGGTGTTCCTCATCAGAAAAATCTCCCTTGAAGGTCATTCTGAGAAATGACTCAACAGAATTAGTTCAAACTGTGTAGTTCATCAAAATCAAGGGAAGTCTGAAAAACTGGCATAGCCAAGGTGGAGCCCAGAGAAACAAGGTGAGTAAATGTGATGTGTTTTCCTGAATGGGATTTTGGAACAGGACAATGACAGTAGGCAAAAACAAGAAAATCTGAATAAAATATGTACTTTGGCTAATCATACTGTATTAATACTGGTTCTTGAAGTTTAGCATCACTATGGTAATGTTAAACATTAACAGTAGGGAAAACTGTATTGAGTATATGAGAACTTGCTGTGCTATTCATTGCAACTTTTCTATAAATCTAAAACTACGCTAAAATAATTAATTAAAATAAAACCCTGCACCAATGGCCATCTGTACAGTATGGAAGGCTTGTCCTGTTTTCTTGTTATTCAACGTGTCTTTCTCATGTGACAGAGCTAATCACATTTATGTGACGTTGGGATAAAGCATTGTTCCTCAGCTTGTGGCTTTCGGTTTGTAGATGCATTTTTATTTATGTTTAAGAAATTTATCTTTGGTTATCAACTGCAAAAGGACTCTCAAATGTCATTTTCCTTTTCTTCCATCTACTCTCTCCCTTAAAACTCAGAGTTAGGGATTCAATATTAAAATTAAAATGACTCTCTGAGACTATGTAGTCACTTTTTAAGTTCTGCTGTTACTGCCACTCTGTAATTGTCAAACAGGCTTCAAAATATTGTGGTTTGCACACACCTATGTCCCCAACCATCAATGCCTCAAAAGTTGTATCCCTTGTAGTCTCAAGCAATGTACTAGACTTTTGAGCAGTAATTTTTTTTTTCTTTCAATATGACCAAATATGCATTTTACCTGACCATGCTCTTTGAGGTAACTTCCTGGCTTTAGCGCAGATGTTTTCTCACATAGACATACCTCATTTTACTGTACTTCACTTTATCACACATCACAAATAGTACTTTTTACAAATTGAAGGTTTGTGGCAACCTTGCATTGAGCAAGTCTATAGGTGCCTTTTTCCAACAGCTTGTGTTCACTTTGTGTCTCCGTGTTACATTTATTTTCACAATAAGATAAACTTTTTCATTACTATTGTATCTGTTATTGTGATCTGTGATCAATGATCTTCGATCTTCCTATTGTAATTGTCTTGAGATACCCTGAAACATGCCCATATACAATGAACTCAATAGATGAATGTTGTGTGTGTTCTGACTGCTCCACCAGCCAACCAATTCCTGTCTCTCTCCCACTTCTTGTGCATTCCTATTCCCTGAGACACAAAGCTATTGCAACTAGGCCAATTAATAATGCTAAAATGGACTCTAAGTGTTCAAGTGAAAAGACCATACATTTCTCATTTTAAATCAAATGCTAGAAATGATTAAGCTTAGTGAGGAAGACATTTTGAGAGCCAAAATAGACTAAAAGCTAGGACTTTAGTGCCAAATAGCCAAGTTGTGAATGCAAACGAAAAGTTCTTGATGAAAATTAGAAGTGCTACTCCCGTGAGCACATGAATGATAAGAAAGTTAAACAGCCTTACTGCTTATATGGAAAAAGTTTTAGTGGTCTGGATAAAAGGTCAAAGTAACCACAACATTCCCTAAAGCCAAAGCCTAATTTAGAGCAAAATCTTAACTCGCTTCAATTCTATGAAGGTTCAGAGAGGTGAGGGAGGCGCAGAAAAAATGTTGGAGGCTAGTGAAGGTTTATACATGAGGTTGAAGGAAAGAAGCTGTCTACATAATATAAAAGTGCAAGGTGAAGCTGCAAATGCCGATGTAGAAACTGCAAGAAATTATCCATAAGATATAGCTGAGATAATTGAGATGGCTACACTAACCAACAGATGTTCAGTGTAGACAAAACAGCTTTCTATTGGATGAATATGCCATCTAAGACTTTCATAGCTAGAAATATGTCAATTCCTGGCTTCAAAGCTTTAAAACAGGCTGTGTATTACTTTGTTTTCACACTGTTATCAAGAACTACCTGAGACTGGGTAATTTATGAAGAAAAGAGGTTCAGTTGATTCATAATTCCACAGGCTTAACAGGAAGCATGACTAGGAGCCCTCAGGAAACTTACAGTCATGGTAGAAGATGAAGGAGAAGAAAGCACATCTTACCATGGTGGAGCAGGAAACAGAGCAATGATGTAAATACCACACACTTTCCTTTTTTTTTTGTTTGTTTTGAGACAGAGTCTCATTGTGTCACCCAGGCTGTTGTGCAGTGGTGCAATCTTGGCTCATTGCAACCTCTGCCTGCCAGGTTCAAGAGATTCTCATGCCTCAGCCACCAGGGTAGCTGGGATTACAGGCATGAGCCACTACGCCCGGCTAATTTTGTATTTTGTATTTTAGTAGAGACAGGGTTTCACCACGTTGGCCAGGCTAGTCTCAAACTCCTGACCTCAGGTGATCTGCCCACCTTGGCCTCCCAAAGTGCTAGGATTACAAGTGTGAACCACTGCATCCGGCCCACACACTTTCAAACAACTAGATCTTGTGAGAACTCACTATTACAAGAACGGTAAGGGGAAGTCCACCCCATAATTCAACCACCTCCCACTAGGCCCCTCCCTGACACGTGGGGATTACCATTCCATATGAGATTTAGGTGGGGACACAGAGCCAAACCATATCAGGCTGACTCTTTTGTTAGGGACTAATGCAACTGGTGACTTCAAGATGAAGGCAATTCTCATTTAACATTCCAAAAATCCGAGGGCCCTTAAGAATTATGCTAAATCAACTCTACCTGTGCTCTATAAATGGAGTGGCAAAGCCTGGATGACAGCACATCTGTTTACAGCATGGTTTACTGAATATTTTAAGCCCACTATTGAGACCTGCTACTAAGAAATTTTTTTTTTTTTCAAAATATTACTGCTCATTGACAATGTACCTATTCACCTATGCACCTGATAGAGATTCCAAAGGGGATTAATGTTGCTTTCATGAGTAATTTTGAGTTTCAAGTCTTTTTTTTTTTTTTTTTTTTTTTTTT
>NW_016802858.1:33911-37413 GCF_001698545.2 Rhinopithecus bieti | reverse complement strand
ATTTTCCTTCTCTTTATTGCTATATTATTTCCAAAATGCTGTATTGCTTTAAACTCTTAGTATCAGTATTTTGAAAGTGAGTACTTTATTTATCATTAATGTTATGAAAGCAAGTTACTTAGATTTGAATGCTACATCACTGAATTGACATCCTGCAGGGTCTTCTTTATTCTTTATGGCTTAGATGCAAATTTTTATGCTCTTTTAATATCTTTTACATTTTCCTTTGGTGCTCTGAACATTGAAGTAAGTGACCTATCCACCTTAATCTTTTATGGTTTTATTGCATATGTCTCTTGCATTTTTAAGTTTATTTTCCCTTAATTTTAAATAATTGTACAAAGCAAGTGATTTCTAAAATTTCCTTATTATATAGACTCAGCATTTTTAAAGTGTGGGTGTGTTTTCTTTGTTTCTTGACCATGAAGTCTTTTCAAAGGCCCCAGATTGTTGTTTATTTCTGTTTCACTAATTTTGAAATAACAAGAGTTCCATTCAAATCTATAATTTTGCATTAGACAATATAGGTAGTTTCTCTTTGATTATTCCTCGGGTTCTACCTGGGTTCTCCTAGCATCCTTTCTATTTAATGTTATGTTGAGTTTCTGCATGATGTACTTTGCCACTTACATTATTTCTGAAGTCTACTGTACTTTAATAATGCAGTCCTGCTAGTCCGAGGAAGAAGTATTTTATTTCCCTCTAGTGCCTATTTAACTGATTCTACAAAGTGATATTAACTTCTATGGCCTAGTTATCTGTTTGTACGAAATTATTTTAGTACCTGGATACTTTGAAAGAGCCTATAATGTTTTCCTCAGAGAAAACCCTGCAAGACATACTACAACACACAGATTGCCTCTCTTTCAGATTTTTTTTCATTGTCAACACATTTGCAGGACAAACTTTTAACTTGAGAATGCTGTGAGACATGTTTTATATATGTTCTGCTCTCTACCTCACTGATTTTCCAAGCACAAAAAGAGACAGGAAAATACTAATGGACATAATGGAGGCTAGGAGAAGGTACAGCCTTACAGTTCCTAACAAAGCAGTTCTGATATTGTGGACTTATTGTAGAGAAGTTGTCTACTTCATTGTTTGAAAAGATCCCTAGTCAATGGAATATGTATTTAATAGAACGTAATTGGAAATGTCTTTCTACCTTCTGTTACCTTGTTCCATAATTATGTCTCAGTCCCCATGCCTACACTGTGGAATTTTTTTCTGGGTTCTGTCAGGACCTCAATTAATATTCCTGATTTGCATTTCTAGTGTAACTTTAGATATTTCTATGTGCTTCTATAAATACTTCGTTTGAGATTTGGGGATCTACCTGTCACCTTTATGTGAAAGTCAAAGAAAATTATTTTAAAGTCAACACACAATGCATCAGATGAGGTCATTGCAAATGGCACCACTGTTACAATTATTTTCTGAACCAGAGGAAGAGAAAGTAGGTCTATGAAGAAAAAAGTTTAAGACTATAGCTTTATATATAATCTTAGGATATCTAAAGAAATTTTTTTTGGAACCTGGAAAAATGGAGACAAGTTTTCCTGGGTCCCATCCAAGAACTATAATAGCTCATTTGGGACTATTCAGTCATTTTTTAAGTCAATATGTGTGTATCAGTATTTTAAATATTATAACTATTAACTTGTCAAAATATACTTTTATTCTCAATTGTCATATAAAGTATCTGCTCACCAAAAACCAATATAGTCTGTATTATTTTAAAAAATGTCACAGGAGAGTTCATAAATGGCAGAAGTAGAGGTGCCTGCTAAGATGGCCAAATAGGAACAGCTCTGGTCTGCAGCTCCTAGCGTGATCGACACAGAAGACAGGTGATCTCTGCATTTCCAACTGAGGTACCTGGTTCATCTCATTGGGACTGGTTGGACGGTGGGTGCTGCCCACGGAGGGCAAACCAAAGCAGGGCAGGGCATCCATCACCTCACCCAGGAAGCGCAAGGGGTCGGGGGATTTCCCTTTCCTAGCCAAGGGAAGCCATGACCTGGAAAACTGGGACACTCTCACCCAAATATTATGATTTTCTAACAGTCTTAGCAACCGGCAGACAAGGTGATTCTCTCCTGTGCCTGGCTCGGCAGCTCCCACGCCCATGGAGCCTTGCTCACAGCTAGCGCAGCAGTCTGAGATCGATCTGCAAGATGGCAGCCTGGCTGGGGGAGGGGCGTCTGCCATTGCTGAGGCTTGAGTAGGTAAACAAAGCAGCTGGGAAGCTTGAACTGGGTGGAGCACACCGCAGCTCAACAAGGCCTAATGCCTCTAGAGTCCACCTCTGTGGGCAGGGCATAGCTGAACAAAAGGCAGCAGACAGCTTCTGCAGACTTAAATGTCCCTGTCTGACAGCTCTGAAGAGAACAGTGGTTCTCCCAGCACTGCATTTGAGCTCTGAGAATGGACAGACTGCCTCCTCAAGTGGGTCCCTGACCCCCATGTAGCCTAACTGGGAGACACCTCCCAGTAGGGGCCAACAGACAACTCATGTAGGCGGCTGCTGCTCTGGATACAAAGCTTCCAGAGGAAGGATCAGGCAGCAATATTTGCTGTTCTGCAATATTTGCTGTTCTGCAATACTTAACTGTTCTGCAGCCTCTGCTGGTGATACCCAGGCAAACAGGGTCTGTGGCAGAGCTCGAAAAAACTCCAACAGACCTGCAGCTGAGGGACCTAACTGGTAGAAGGAAAATTAACAAACAGAAAGGAATAGCATCAACATCAACAAAAAGGACATCCACACCAGAACCCCATCTGTAGGTCACCAACATCAAACGCCAAAGGTAGATAAAAACACAAAGATGGGGAGAAACCAGAGCAGAAAAGCTGAAAATTCTAAAAATCAGAGTGCCTATTCTCCTCCAAAGGATCGCAACCCCTCACCAGCAATGGAACAAAGCTGGATGGAGAATGACTTTGATGAGTTGACAGAAGTAGGCTTCAGAAGGTCAGTAATAATAAACTTCTCCAAGCTAAAGAAGGATGTTTGAATGTATCACAAGGAAGCTAAAAACTTTGAAAAAAGATTAGACGAATGGCTAACTAGAATAACCAGTGTAGAGAAGACGTTAAATGACCTGATAGAGCTGAAAACCATGGCACAAGAACTTTGAGATGTATGCGCAAGCTTCAGTAGCCAATTCGATCAAGTGGAAGAAAGGATATCAGTGACTGAAGATCATATTAATGAAATAAAGCGCAAAGACAAGGTTAGAGAAAAAAGAGTAAAAAGAAACAAACAAAGACTCCAAGGAATATGCGACTATGTGAAAAGACCAACTCTATGTCTGATTGGTGTACCTGAAAGTGACAGGGAGAATGGAACCAAGTTGGAAAACACTCTTCAGGATATCATCCAGGAGAACTTTCCCAATCTAGCAAGGCAGGCCAACATTCAAATTCAGGAAATACAGATAACACCCCAAAGATACTCCTCCAGAAGAGCAACCCCAAGACATATAATTGTCAGATTCAC
>NW_016802858.1:13549-32256 GCF_001698545.2 Rhinopithecus bieti | reverse complement strand
GATCAATGGAACAGAACAGAGTCCTCAGAAATAATACCACACATCTACAGCCATCTGATCTTTGACAAACCTGAGAGAAACAAGAAATGGGGAAAGGATTCCCTATTTAATAAATGGAGCTGGGAAAACTGGGTAGCCATATGTAGGAAGCTGAAATTGGATCCCTTCCTTACACCTTATACAAAAATTAATTCAAGATGGATTAAAGACTTAAATGTTAGACCTAAAATCATAAAAATCCTAGAATAAAACCTAGGCAATACCATTCAAGACATAGGCATGGGCCAGGACTTCATGACTAAAACACCAAAAGCAATGGCAACAAAAGTGAAAATAGACAAATGGGTTCTAATTAAACTAAAGAGCTTCTGCATAGCAAAAGCAACTACCATCAGAGTGAACAGGCAACCTACAGAATGGGGAAAAATTTTACAATCTACCCATCTGACAAAGGGCTAATATCCTGAATCTACAAATAAACAAATTTACAAGAGAAAAACAACCCCATCAAAAAATGGGCAAAGGATATGAACAGACACTTCTCAAAAGAAGACATTTATGCAGCCAATAGACACATGAAAAAATGCTTATCATTGCTGGTCATCAGAGAAATGCAAATCAAAACCACAATGAGATACCATATCACACCAGTTAGAATGACCCTCATTAAAAAGTCAGGAAGCAACAGATGCTGGAGAGGATGTGGAGAATTAGGAATGCTTTTACACTGTTGGTGGGAGTGTAAATTAGTTCAATCATTGTTGAAGACAGTGTGTTGATTCCTCAAGGATCTAGAACTAGAAATACCATTTGACTGAGCAATCCTATTACTGGGTATATACCCAAAGGATTGTAAATCATGCTGCTATGAAGACACGTACACACATATGTTTATTGCCGCATTATTCACAATGGCAAAGGCTTGGAACCAACCCAAATGTTCATCAGTGATAGGCTGGATTAAGAAAAGGTGGCACATATTCACCATGGAATACTATGCAGCCATAAAAAAGGATGAGTTCATGTCCTTTACAGGGACATGGATGAAGCTGGAAATCATCATTCTAAGCAAACTATCGCAAGGACAGAAAATCAAACATGGCATGTTCTCACTCACAGGTGGGAATTGAACAATGACATCAGTTGGACACAGGGCGGGGTGCATCACACACTAGGGCCTGTCAAGGACTGGGGGGCTGGGGGAGGGATAGCATTAGGAGAAATACCTAATGTAAATGATGAGTTGATGGGTGCAGCAAACCAACATGGCACGTGTATACCTATGTATCAAACCTGCATGTTGTGCACATGTATCCTAGAACTTAAAGTATAATAATTAAAAAAAAAAAAGTCACAAGATTGGGCACAGTGGCTTGCATCTGTAATCCCAACACTTTGGGAGGCTGAGATTAGAGGATTGCTTGAGCCCGGGAGTTATAGACCAGCCTGGAGAAAACAGTGAGACCACATCTCAAAAAAAGGAAGGAAGGAGGGAGAGGGGGAGGGGAGAGGAGGATAGGCAAGGGGATTACAGTTCATCTAAAAGTAAAGTTGTAGGTAGTATGAAAATTCTACTATTTCATGTAAACTGAAATATGTAGCTTGTAAAATTTGGTTTGGAAATTTAGTTTCATACGATTGAGAAAGCTCTTCAATAGAGGAGTAGATTACCTCAACAAGGAAAGGAAATTGATTGCATTTTCATCACAGGAGAAACTCTTTATCTACTCCAGGCTGACCGCATGTTCTCCTCTTTACCTTGAGAAGAACATTCCCTCTTTATTTCTCTCTTGGAAAGGATTGACATGTTTCTGATTTTAGAGTTCTCCTTAGAGAATGGTATCATGATACTTAAAATTAACTATTAGAGTGTATGTGAATTTTCAAAACAACTTTGGAAATTAAGGAAGTATGAGTTTAGTTCTTCTGTCTACTAGCTATATTTTAGAGACATCCACGGCATTTTATTTTAAATCACAGTATAAATCAAGCCCTAGATTTTATTTCTCATATTACAATAATGAAGCACATGCTGGCCTTATAGGTATAGTACAATTGTGCACTCAGGTTTTGTAAATACTATCTATTAAAGAGGGCACACACTCAGATCTACAAAGGGGTAACTAATTCACGTTCTCAAACATGACAAAGTAGTTTAGGATAGGCGCATATGTCACTCATTAAACTGCAAATATTGGCACCAGAGGACACCTTATACAAGTATATACAAGTGTAATCAGTAGTATATTCCACAGGTGAGTTTTATTTTACTCTATCTAAGCACCAGACTTTAGTGATGCTGCCAACTTCTCCAAGACTGAACTTTGAGTTATTGAAATTATGGCTTTTACAGCAAGCTGGTACCAGTGGCTCTCTGCAATTATCAATGAACGCAGTGACTACAAGGTAATTGTTACTCTAGGCAGGTAGAATATTTTCTCTTTGATAATACTAAATAATCTACCCAGCTAGCTAGCTAGCTCTCTAGCAATAATTATAAATGAAGATCAAATATGTGGTTTTGAAAAATAAAATTACAATAGCAAATAGTTCCATAGTACTTCAAGCACTATTCTAAAATGTTTGAAAACACTGACATTTATTCTTTATAATAATGCTATGTGGTAAAGGCTATTTTTATCTCTGTTACTACAGATGAGGAAACTGAGTCATGGAGCAATTACTTAATTGAGTGGTGGAGATAAGATTTGAGCCCAAGCACAGTGGCTTGAGTTTACACTTAACCATTTCATTGGTTGCCTCTCAAATTCTCAGTTGAAATCCAGTGACATAAATCATTGTCTGCTTATGTTACCCTATCATTATTGTTAACTATTGATATGGTTTGGCTGTGTCTCCACCTAAATCCCATCTTTAATTCCCACGTGTTGTGGGAGGGACCTGGTGGGAGGTAACTGAATCGTGGAGGAAGGTCTTTCTGGTGCTTTTCTCATGATAGTAAGTCTCATGAGATCTGATGGTTGTTATAAGGGGGAGTTTTCCTGCACAAGCTCTTTTCTTCTCTTGTCTGCTGTCATGTGAGATGTGCCTTTCACCTTCTCATGACTGTGAGGTCCCCTAAGCCACACGGAACTGTAAGTCGATTAAACCTCCTTCTTTTGTAAATTGCCCAGTCTTGGGTATGTTTTATCAGCAGCGTAAAATGGACCAATACCATTATAATCAAACAAATCAGATTTCTATTTCATGCAACATTTTTCATATTATTTGCACATATTATTTGTCACTAAGCCTACAAATTAGGCAAGATAGGTGCTATGGTTTGAATAGCTCCTCCAAAACTCAGGTGTTGCCAGTGTGACAGTATTAAGAGGTGGGGTCTTTAAGAGGTAATTAAGCCATAGAATCTCCTCCCTCATGAATACAATTAAGATCTTTATAGAGGAGGATTCATGCAGCATTGGGCTTTCTTGCTCACTGACTTCTACCATGTGGGGACACAGCATTTCTTCCCTTCAGAGGATGCTGAATCAATGTATTATCTTGGAAGCAGAGAGCAGCCCTCACCAGACAATCAAACCTGCAGGCAGCTTGATCTTAGACTTTCTCCAACAATGTGAAAAATGAATTTCTGTTCTTTATAAATTACTTAGTCTGTAGTATTTTGTTATAGTAGCACAAACAGACTAGGAAAATAGATATTATCTCCATTTATAGATAAGAGTATAGAGAGTCTAAACTTCAGAATCATAAGCCATAACTTTGGTTCCATAGCACTAGGATATTTGACACTGGATGTAGAAATAACCCATAAAAAAGAAATCAAGAATATACATTTTATTATTCTCATTTAATATTCTTTTGGTTGACAAATATATTTACAGGGTACAGTGATTTTTTCTTATATTTATTACATTGTGAAACAATTAAATGAATTAACATTCCCATCCTTTTGATATTTATTATTTTTTGTTTTGGTGGATATTTAAGAATCTACTGCCTTAGCAATTTTTTTTTTTTTTTTTTGGTGGGGGGCCAGAGTCTTTGCTCTGTTGCCCACCCAGGCTGGAGTACAGTGGTGCAATCTTGGCTCACTGCAACCTTTGCCTCCTGGGTTCAAGAAATTCTCCTGCCTCAGCCTCCTGAGTAGCTGGGGTTACAGGTGCTGGCCACCGCTCCTGGTTAATTTTTGTATTTTTAGTACAGACAGGCTTTCACCATCTTGGCCAGGCTGGTCTTGAACTCCTGACCTCGTGATCCACCTGCCTCGGCCTCCCAAAGTGCTGGGGTTACAGGAGTGAGCTACCGCACCTGGCCTCTGTTAGCAATTTTCAAGTATACAATACATGATTATAAACTACACTCAACATACTGTACAATAGAGCCCAGAATTTATTCATATCAACTAAAACTTTGTACCCATTGACCCATGCTCCAGCCTTTTAAAAATATTACTAATATCTCAAAATTATAACATATCCCATGTTTATTTGGAATTTAATGCCTAACAATCAAAAGTATCAGTTGTTAATAAAGAGATTTATCTATTATCATTTATAGAATGCTTTCATCTCACATTTTTTTCACTTTGTTCTTCATAACAACCTTGTGATAGGCAGGATGGATATGATGTCTTATCTTAGGTGAAGGCAACTGAGTTAGCCAGAATTTGAACCAAGGGTTGGACATTTCACCTACCATGTCCTTACCATAATTACTTGGGTGCCTCTCCATTGCTTTCCTTCATCTTTTCGCTCATGGAATGGAATGATGTAGCATTTTTTACTTTGGATATTAGTATTTGAATAACTCTGGCAGAAGTTATACTGGAATTTCTGATTATATCAACTTTACATTTCAAAGTATATTACTTATAGCATATTATTTGCTCACATATCAAAGTGTCTTGTGTGTAGGTAGTGTTCATTAAATGCTTCAGTAAGTGAATGAGTGAAGGACAGTTCAATTTGTTACTGTACATGCTTTTAGGCTTACACTAAGTTTTGACAGCGCTCAGGTCAACATTTCACTTCTTTATGTGTTAAGTCTTAATCACTTGACCAACTTTCTCAATTATTTCCAAGTTTGTGAATTACCTTTGTTTCTTCACTGCGACATACTCAGTATTTTAAAAATTGCAGTGTGCAAAATGTTAAGTATATCTACAGTATAACAAAATGTCAACTACATGCTCTGCACATCATTTACTCAAATGATCTGCATGATGTTTTTATTAGCATATTTAATCTCACTAACATTAAGTTGGAAATAATGCCCATTGTTCTCGGGAATGTGTGTGTGTGTGCGTGACAGAGTTTCACTCTTGTCGCCCAAGCTGGAGTGCAATAGTGCAATCTCGGCTCACTGCAACCTCTGCCTCCTGGGTTCAAGCAATTCTTCTGCCTCAGCCTCCCAAGTAGCTGAGATTATAGGCACCCACTACCACACCAGGCTAATTTTTATATATTTTTTAGTAGAGACAGGGTTTCACCACGTTGGCCAGGCTGGCTTCAAACTCGTGACCTCAGGTGATCCTCCCGCCTCAGCTTCCCAAAATGCTGGGATTACATGCGTGAGCCACCGCACCCGACCTTCTCAGGAATTTTTAAAGCACTTCCAAAGTGTGGAAAGTATAAATGCTAATAAAGTGAAATATATGTGTTTCCAACCATTGTTTGTTAATATTTATCTGTAAAGAATGATTATACCATGGCTTAAAATGAAATGCAAAAGTACTTCATAGAAAATACCATTTATTTATTTATCTATCTATCTATTTATGTATGTATGTATGTATTTATTTATTTATGACAGCATCTCACTTTGTTGCCCAGGCTAGAGTGCAGTGGCACAATCTCAGCTCACTGCATCCTCTGCCTCCCAGGTTCAAGTGATTTTCCTGCCTCAGCCTCCCAAGTAGCTCAACTACAGGCACGCGTCACCCTGCCTGGGTAATTTTTGTATTTTTAGTAGAGACGGGGTTTCGCCATGTTGGCCAGCCTGGTCTCGAACTCTTGACCTCAGTTGATCCGCCTGCCTTGGCCTCCCAGAGTGCTGAGAAAATACTACAATTTTAAATAAGGTCTTTTACTGCCTGTATTTTGGGCAGAGAGAAATGTAGATTTGTATCTAAATTCCAAGAGCTTTCTTGAGAACAATCACAGAAACCGTAGCTTTATATATGCTTTAGAGGTAAATTTCTCAATGGAATATTATTCTTGTTTATATATAAATCATGACAAATGCTTAACCTTTAGATAGAAGTTTAGCAAATTAAAGAGCATTTAATTTCTTCATTTTTAGTTACTGTTAGGATTAAATCAGTGAGTTTGATAGATGCCAGCTTCGCTTTCTATTTGTGCTATTCATATAAGAGATGATTAAATTTTCCATACTATATTATTACAATTTTTATATTCTTTTCCATATTTTTTCACCAAATACTTGTTGTGAGTGATGGTATTGAGGTTTTTACATCATGGCAACCTAAATAAAAAACTAATTTATTGTGGACACATTTATTATCAGGTGCAATATGTGTGCTAAGTACCCTTTTAGCCTATGCACAGCCTAGCAGTTTCAGTATTACATTAAATGATTCTCCTACTCTATTCTGGATTTGTTATTTATCAATATAAAATAAATTTTAGTTACAGGTTGGGTGCAGCGGCTCTCGCCTGTAATCCTAGCACTTTGGGAGACTGAGGCAGGTGAATCACTTGAGGTTAGGAGTTTGAGACCAGCCTGGCCAACATGGCAAAACCTCATCTCCACAGAAAAATAAAAAAATAAAATTAGCCGGGCTTGGTGGAGCATGTTTATAGTCCAAGCTACTTGGGAGACTGATTCAGGAATCGATTGTACCTGGGAGGTGAGCTGAGATCATGCCACTGCGCTCCAGCCTGGGCGACTGTGCAAGACTGTCTCAAATAAAAAAAAAATAGTTATGTGTATTCTCTAGCATTTTTAACAAGCGTTACCTATAGTAATTTACAAACACGTCCAAGTAGAAAGTAGATGACCATGAACACATCACCTAAGCATCAACTTTTATGTATCTTAATCATTTTTTCATTATTAAAACAAGAAACACACCATTAGCAGTCACTCTCATACCGCCACTCTTCCAGCCCCCAGCAAAAATTAATCTACTTTCTGTCACTATGGATTTGCTAATCTAAATACTGTATATAAATAGAATAATATATGTGCCTTTTGGTTTCCTTCCTTTATGGAGCAAGATGTTTTCAAGGTTCATCCATGTTATAGCATTCATTGATACTTCATTTTTTCTGATCAAATAATAATTATTGCTTTTACATATAATATTTTGTTTATCCATTCATCTGTAGATGGACATATGAGTTGTTTCCACTTTTGGACTATTGTGAACAATGTTTCTATAACATTCATGTACAAGTTTTTACATAGCTGCATATTTTCATTTCCCTTAGGTATATGCTTAAGAAGAGAATGACTAGGTCATACAGTAATTCAGTGTTTAGGTTTTTCATACATTACAACACTGTGTTACAAAACGGTTGTGTAATTTGACATTCCCAACAGAAATATATGAGAGTTCCAATTTCCCCCACATTTTTACTAAGACATTATTGTACATCATTTTGTTTATAGTCAACCTCGTAGGTGTGAAGTGATTTCTCGTTGTGGTCCGTAGTGAGTTCTCCTGAGATCTGCTTGTTTAAAAATGTGTAACACCTTCCCCCCACTCTCTTGTTCCAGTCCTCTGCATGTGAGACATCCATCTGCCTCCGCTTTGCCTTTCACCATGAGTAAAAGCTTACTGCGGCCTCCCCAGAAACCAAAAAGATGTCAGTGCCATGCTTCACTATACAGCCTGCAGAACCGTGAGCCAATTAAACCTATTTTCTTTATAAATTACCCAGTAGTGCATATGTCTTTATAGCAACACAAGAACAATCTAACATACCTTTCTCTCTTTTTTTGTTATTGTTTGCATTATATATCTTTTTCCATTCTTTTACTTTCAAACTTTATGTGTCTTTGAATCTAATGTGTGTCTCTTATGGACATCATATATTTGGATCATGTATTTTTATCCATTCTGATAATACTTTCCTTCTGAATGTAGTGTTTAATCCATTTATATCTAATGTAAATACTGATAAGATAGATTTTATGTTGTTGTTTTGCTAATTATTTTCTTTATCTTATGTCATATTTATTCCTCTGCTTTCCTGTAGTACATTCATTTGTTTTACGTAGACATTTACTAGTGTGCCATTTTAGTTACCATATCCTTTGTTTTACTATATTTATTGAGTTATGTAGTTAGTGGTTCCCGTGGGGATTATAGATAACACATTAATTGCACAATTTGTAACAACAAATTACGTTCTTGTACGAATTAATGCCAGATTCATACAAAAACCTACCTCTGTACCCTTCCTTCTCCTTGTCCTGTTAGTGTCATATAAATTACATTTTTAAGCATTATGATCCCATCAACCCAGTTTTATAATTAGTGCTTTTGCAGTTGTATCTTCAATTATATAAGAGAAAAGGTTCACAAATAAAATATGTTTATACTGCCTTTTATATTTACTTATTACTTAACTTTGTTCGTGTTCCTTATTTCTTCACATGGATTCCAATTAAATATAGTGACCATTAATTTCAGCCAAAATGACTCCCTTTAGCACTCATGGAAAAGCAAGTCTGCTAGCAATGAACTATCTCAGTTTTCGTTGATCTTTGAATGTTTTAATTTCTCCTTCCTTTTTGAGAAATAGTTGTCCTAGATATGATATTCTTCATTGGCAGGTTTTTTTTCAGAACTTTATATCATCTCACTACATTCTTAGCTTCTATGGTATCTGATGAGAAATCAGCTGCTACTCTTATTGAGGTTCGTTTGGTGACAAATAATTCTGATACTTTTATTTAGTTTTCTGGATATATTTTCCTTTATTTTTTAAAACATAAAATGTCTAGTTTAAAGATTTCATCTTAAAGTCCTTAATGTAAGCTTTCTTAAGGTATAGTGTTTATTGACAACTTTCACATCCTCCCCTATTGATTGGTCACATTTTCTAGTTTCTTTATGTGTCTCTTTTTATTATTATGAGTAGACTGTGAGGGAAAACAACAGTAATAACTTAATTTATTGAAGGAATAAAATATAGTCTTTTAATTTGTATTTGATAAACACAAAGAATTATTCAATAAATTGGTTGTTTCAACAGTATTTGTAGTCTGCTGTGTGCCATGGGTAACTATACAAACTGGAGAGAGAGACAAAACAAATTGCTATCTTCAAATAACTTACATACTACTGGTGAGACACAGCCAAGTAACTAGGTAAATTTATATTGCAAGCCAGGTGATGTAACTACTAGAGAGAAAAATGAAGCAGGGCAAGGAGATTAGGGAATGCTTGGCCATTTATTTTAAAGTCACACCCAGCGCATGCCTCACTGGTAAGGTGAAATTTGAGCAGAGTCCAAAAAGAAGTGAGGATGTATAAATCTAGGAAAAAGCACTTCATTTAGCCAAAATAACAAGTGCAAATTGATATAGTTTGGACATTTGCCTTCTTCAAACCTTCTATTAAAATTTGCGCTATTCACAATAGCAGACTTGGAATCAACCCAAATGTCCATCAGTGACAGACTGGATTAAGAAAATGTGGCACGTACACACCATGGAATACTATGCAGCCATAAAAAAAGGATGAGTTCGTGTCCTTTGTAGGGACATGGATGCAGCTGGAAACCATCATTCTCAGCAAACGATTGCAAAGACAGAAAACCAAATACTGCATGTTCTCACTCATAGGTGGGAATTGAACAATGAGATCACTTGGACACAGGAAGGGGAACATCACACACCGGGTCCTATTGTGGGGAGGGGGTAGGGGGGAGAGATAGCATTAGGAGATATAACTAATGTAAATGACGAGTTAATGGGTGCAGCATGCCAACATGGCACATGTATACATGTGTAACAAATCTGCACATTGTGCACATGTACCCTAGAACTTATAATAATAATAATAAAATTTGACCCTCTGTGTTGGAGGTAGGGCCTAGTGGAATGTGTTTCAGTTATGGGGTTGATCCCTCATGAATGTCTTGTTGTCATTCTTGCAGCATTAAATGAGTTCTGACTTTTAGATCCCATGAGATCTAGTTGTTAAAAAATAGTCTGGGACTTCCCTCCTCTCTCTCTCACCATATGACATACCTGCTCCTCCTTTACCTTCCTCTATGACTGGAAGCTTCCTGAGGTCCATAGCAGCAGCAGGTGCCAGTGCAGTGCTTCTTTTACAGCTTGCAGAATGGTGAGCCAAATAAATCTCTTTTAAAAATAAATTATCCAGACTTGGGTATTTATTTATAGCAATGCAAAATGGACTAATGTGAGAAGGTTCTGTGTTGAGATCATTCTCGGAAAATTAGAGGAACAAGAAAGTGAATGGGGGGCCTGGAATAAACTGAGCGAAAGGAAATCTTGCTAAGGAAATCTTAGCAAGTGACACCAAAGAAATACTAAGTATAGACAACTCTTTTCACAAGAGTTTTTCACAAAAGGGAGCAGAGAAGTAGTTCAGTAGCTGGCATGAAAGTGAGGTCGAAAGAGGGTTTATTTTTAAGTTATTACAGTATAAATATCTGAAATATTGTATGCTGGTGGGAATACTTGATTGGAGAGAAAAAATTAATGATGCAGAAGAACAAAAAAATTGTAGCAAGTAAGGCTCATGATTAAGTAAGTGAAGATAGGGTATAGCATACTGCCAGGTCTGACCCGCAGGCCCTGGCCGAGCGATGGATGAAAAAATGGACACAGACACAGGTTTTTTGCCTGGCCGAGTGACTAGGGGACCGGGCTGCCCACAGACACCGAGGAGAGTGCTGTAAAGAGTCCCAGCAGCCGCAGCCCCGACAAGCTGCTGCGGGCATTTATTTAGTACAGATTTAATGACAAAGACTTTGAGTCAAGACATTTGTGGGTAATTAACATGGTCACACACAGCCCCCACCCTCCGCACCCAAGAGAGAGCAGTCCTGTGCGTGAATGATTAAAGGCCAGGGCCAGGTTCCAAGGCCTAAGTAAACTAACTTATCTAGATCAATTCCTTCACACTTCCTTGTTATCTACCTTTTGCTCTCAGGCTCCAGATAAGATAATTTGGCTGCTTTTAGCCAAATTATCTTCCAAAACTTTTGCAAAACCTCCCGGCCTTCCAAGAAGGTTTGCATTTTTCCTATAATTTCTCCCACCACCCTGACCAATCTCCTGCAGTGTACAAAGTGAGAAAGTATTATGTAAGCAAAGACATTTAGAGGTATCAAGTATCTCTAAGAGTGGATACGGAAAAGGTCACATGTATTTATTAATTTTTAAATTCTTCTGGTTGCCGGGCATTGAAGCATGTAGACTGTGTCCTGAAAGATGAATAGGAATTTGTCATATGGAGAAACCTTGGAAAGTGTGTCCCAAGCAAAATGGAAACCATGTAGAAAGACATAGAGACATGAATAAGCCTTGTGTTCTGTAGGAACTGCAATCTTTGAAATATTTAAAGCAAATGCTGTGTATGAGAAAGTACAGGAGATATGACTGTAAGAGTAGGCCAGGTCACTCATAAAAGGATTTGGACACTTAGGAATTTTAAAAAGTACACTCTACTTGTCTTGTAGCAAAATTATGTATTAAAATAATGTATGTTTCTATTTACAATCTTATGTTCTTGAACTCATCACATTTTTCCTTTATCTATCATTGCATGATTTTCATAGCATAACATTTAAGAGTGTAAGTCTTAAGATGCTATAAATACAAGTTTCAGTGTAAGTTCTATTATTTAATACCAGTGAGAGCTGTGAGTCTCTAATTCCTCATCTGTAGAATGAGACAAGTTATAATTTCAGGACAAGCTACATCATAGACTTATGTGGAGTCAATGAAATTATGCAAATAAAGTCTTAGGCATCACCTGGCCCTTAGGAAGTAATAAATGAAAAGTCCTTACTATTTATGTATTTGTATTTCAGTAGTAGTAAACACATCAGTTTCATACCTAGCTTCGACACAGGCTCTTTAGTGCATTCATTTCACTGGGAATCACTATTTTGTTGATTACAACAGAAGATATTACCACCTAAAGACCGGTAAAGCCAAGTTGCAGTTCTGCAATACACAAAATGAATGGGACTTAATGTCTTCTGTTATTCATTTAGTTCTCAGTTTGTTCATGAGTCATGGACTCACGGAGTGTAGTGTTTCTTACTGGAGTTGTAACCAGATTAATAAAATTGACGTTTCAAGAAACCTGAAGAAAGAAAAGGCTTTATTTTTACAGAAAAAAAAAATCATTGTGATGGTAATATTTCTAATAACTTTCTAGATGCGCAATTTTCAGCAAGTTTGATGGCATCAATTGTATTTATCCCCAGTACAAGCATCAATGATATATGCTGTGCTACTAAGAGCTGCCAATGTTGTGAAACTAAACACAAAAGCTAGGATTAGTATTTTGATAATTCATGTATCAAAATAAAGTACAACAATGATTAACCTATTAATCTAGGATGTAACTTTTACTTTGGTATTCCAGTGTAATAATAAATGACTGAGACACAGTCAATTTGAAATTATCAATAAAAAATGCTTTATTTTTACATATTAGTTCTTACCTTCTCCTTTTAACCATATTATATTTACTCATGTGACTTTGAATCTTTGGGTTATAATTGTCTCGTAATATTTGTCTCCTCAGTTTGCACTGAGGAAAACAAAAGTGTTGTCTGGCGTTGTAATACGGCTAGTTTTTCATCAAAAGTGATCTGAAGGCTGGTGCCGTGGCTCACACCTGTAACCCCAGCACTTTGGGAGGCTGAGGCGGCCTCATCAATTGAGGCAAGGAGTTCGAGACTATCCTGGCCAACATGGTGAAACCTCGCCTCTACTAAAAATACAAAAATTATCTGGGTGTGGTGGCTCATGCCTGTAATCCCAGCTACTCAGGAGGCTGAGACATGAGAATCCCATGAACCCGGGAGGCAGGGATTGCAGTAAGCCGAGATCACGCCACTGTACTCCAGCCTGGGTGACAGAGTGAGAGTCTGTCTCAAAAAAAAAAGGATCTGAAACAAGCAATAATATACTACTATTAGATTGGTGCAAAGTGACTGTGGTTTTAAATTATTTAAATCAATATCATAATATTGCACACATTTCAAATGCCTTCTCTGCTCAGAAGGAGAATATTATCTTTGGAGGTACTTCTGAATAAATATCAATTTTGTATGGTTAATTTTAATTTTATTTATGGCATGGAGCATTGTATAAAATGTTAAGGAAAGTGCTTAACATATGAATAAAATGTTTATTGACTCTAATGCTCAACATGAGATGCTGTATTCATTTGTAATACTTTGGTGATCATGCGCTGTCTTTTTAATAAATTATTTCACAATCTTGATAATAACTGGTGTCAAGATTACTAAGCTAAATTTGGTAAAAAATCACATTCTTCTGGAAAATTAGAATATCATGTCTATCTCTAACCTTCCAAAATCTCTCTTGTTTTTCTTGATTGCTCAAATGTCACTGTCAGTTGTTAAGCAAATACTTGCATATGTTCTTGCAGTCCCTTGAGACGTGATTTAGTTTGGCTAACAGATACATTTAGAACAGCTCTTGTACTATCTTACAATCTTTTTACTCATTCTTTAATTGGTTTTCAGTACAAGCAACAATATCTTGATAGAGAATACAACATTAAAATAAATTGTTGAGTGCAGAACCAGTGGGATTGAACTATTTCTGCTCTACTACTTATTTGTCATGCATCCAAACAACAACCAGCAGCAAACCACAGAATCTTCTTTATTTAATGAATGAGATTGTCTTGGTAGATTGTGGAAAGCAAATATGAAACAAATATCAATGCCGGGAAATACAATTTTTTAAAGAAAAGACAAAGAGCTCACAAGTAAGATGAAGAGACATCTTCAAAGTAGCAAGTACTGATAAAACTCTTGATCTTGTCACCTGGCAAAGTTTTTTTTTTTTTTTTTTTTCCTATAAAAGACCAAATAGTGGGCCAGGCATGGTGGCTCACGCCTGTGATCCCAGCACTTTGGGAGGCTGAGGTGGGTGGATCACCTGAGGTCAGGAGTTCAAGACCAGCCTGGCCAGCATGGTGAAACCTCATCTCTACTAAAAATACAAAATTAGCTGGGCGTGGTGACGTGTGCTCATAATCCCAGCTATGAGGCTGAGGCAGGAGAATCACTTGAACCCAAGAGGCAGAGGTTGCAGTGAGCTGAGATCACACCATTGCACTCCAGCCTGGGCAACAAGAGTGAAACTCCATCTTGGAAAAAAAAAAGCCAAATAGCGGATACTTTATGCTTTACAAGCCAGATGGTCTCTGCCACACCTATTCAACTGTGCCATTGTAGCCCAAATAAAGTCATATACAATATAGTACAAAAATTGTGGGCATAGTTGTGGAAATAAAACTTTACATACAAGAATAGATATAAGGCTTAATTTGGACCCCAGGCAGTGGTTTGTGGACCCTTATGGTAAACCATGAATTTGTAGTGACATAGTAGAAAAATTGCTAGCTGTACCTAAATGCCTATTCTTGCTCCGTTTTTTAGTAATAGGTAGGCATGTAGTTGCCCAGAATAATTACTACATATCTCAGGCTAATTTGCAATTAGGTGTGGACATGGCATGAAGCTCTTGCCTGCAGGATGTAAGTAGAAATGTCATAAGCAACTTTCTAGACATGTCAGTAAATGAACAAGGCACACCATTATTTGCCCTGCCTTCTTCCTGCTAATTGAAATGTGGACATGTTGGCTGGAGCTTAAGTGACTATCTTGAATCACGAGATTGAATTCATGGTTTTAGATTGATTTCGTGACTGTTTATCTTCAGACTCATTTATGTGGAACAAAGATAAACTTGTTTATGTCATTTTGTTTTTGTCATTTGGGTCACTTGAAGTTGAACATAAGGCAAACTAAACTATTCATTGTATTGCATCATATTTTTTATTGTAAAACTCAGTATTGTGAATTATGAAAGAGAGGGTAGATAGTTGGTTTGATCCAAGGTTTAGCATGTATAAAATAAGCATGGAGGAAGTATAACAGTAAAACTGGAAAAGAAATTAAGAGGATATTTTCTGTATGGACATGCTATTGCAAGTCAGAAAAGTTGTCTTACATTGTATATTGTGCTTTCATGCAATTTTACAGTGCTCTTTGCTTCTCATTTCATTCATTCCTATTTTATATTGATGTTTTCTGATACTTTTCTTACCATTTCAGCTGCTGCTTTCTCTTTGTATATAGGGATGAATAGGATCACTTTTCATACTATAGGCATCTCCTACAGAATGTTTTCCTGTTAAAGTTCTTCCATATAACACTGCATGAATTTTAATACCCAGACTTCATGGTATATATTTCTTTCTCAATACAACATTTCATTTTGTGTGTGTGTGTGCTGTTTTATAGGGATTTTTTATATTTACAATAAATGCAATATAAAATTTTAAATAGAACTTTGAGGTTGCACTCCAGGTACAAATCTGTGGAATGTCAGAGCCACATATAGATATCTTAAAAACTACACTAAGTGTCAACAAAGGGTAACCAAGTCATGAAAATAGATTGTGCAAAAAGAAGCCATGTTACTGCATACACTGCAACTTTGCAAAACTATTTTAGTATTTCAAAATAATTAACAGAGTAAATTTCAAATGTATCACCACAAAATAAAAAAGTTAAGTAAGCAAGGTGATGGACAGGTTAATTGACTTGATTTAATCATCCACACTGTATACATATATCAAAGCATAACATTGTATTTTATAAATGCAATAACAGTATGATTTTTTTCTGTTAAAATAATAGCAATAATAAAAACATTTTAATTATTTGATAATCAGAAATATTTTAACCATTTTACATATTGCATGATAGCTCTTATTTATATATGTGCCCAGAAAGTTGATTATGAGTTTGGGTTTGATATTAATTGCATTATATTTTTTCCATTTAAAATAATGAAAAATTAACCCCTGGTTAGTGTTTTCAGGTAGAAAGATTTTCAATAATGGATTACTGGTATAAAATCAGGGATGTCTGTTCTTGAAGGCTTTTAACAATCACAATGCTCCCTTGAACTATGATTTTTTTTAGTATCGTCAGTGTTAGATATCCTAATCTTTCCACTTATAAACTCACTAGATATTTCAATATTTTGTAATCTTAACTTTACTGCTTCTGTCCTAGCATTACTTCACCTGAAATTATCCTTTGTTTAGATACTGTCCACAAAACTAGTTGAAAAATGGCAAATTCGTTCAAGCTGTGGTGTGTTGGTGATTTTCTGACAAATAGCTGGTTGACTTTACTTACTTTTCAAGGAAATTAATATGTAAAAAAACAACAACAACAACAACAAATAAACCTAAAGTATTGGCAGTGCTACCAGTAGAGACCATCTCTACCATAGTTTGAGGCACTGTGTTGTTCAACAATAGCATAATTTTGTGTCCAAGACCAAAGAGAAGAACTGCTAATATATCTGTCTGAGCATAGGAAATACCGCAGTATTTCTATACAGAACTCTTGTTTGTCTGAATTACTCAAGACACCTCTAAAAATGGACTGCAAATCTCAACTCCAAATGAAAAATAAAACCAGAAAAAAAAATTCTATTCAATTCTCTTTTCTGTTTGTGCTGAATAACGGATATGTATATAATAAACTATAATACATTTCCTAGGGAGAAAATGGCTCTTAAAATCCTATTTTCATTTTAGCTCACAAAATGTTCTTTACTTTCTCTGAGTTCCTTCACACTAGGATCAAATGCAAAATAAAAATCCTCATGTCTTAGGTGACTTTGAAGGCAAAAAAGAATGTTCATTCCTAAAAATAATTCACATAAATGCTAAAGCATGAAATCAGTCCTGAACACAGTATTTAAAGATGGGCCTATCCCACTTTTATAAATATGAGAAAGAAGTTATCAATTTTGCTGTGGAGGCGTCTCAAATAACTAGTTGGGTTGCATAACTGCTTGAAGATTGTTCCCTGAAAGAAAAAAAGACAGAATCTAGATTCAGGCTCAGTGTGCAGGCCAGTCTAAAACACAAATTAAATCATTAGAGAAATTCTTATCTGAGAGTCAGAAAATAATCTTCAAACTCCCACATGGAGAGCAGAGTGGACTTGATGGAAATTTCACTAGCATTTTTATTTTCCCAGGTGAAATTAACAATCATAATTCTGTCTTTAAAGTTACTATTATTTAAATATGAAACAACATCAATTCTTTTAAATAATTCTGACATTTAAAATAGACATAAAAATTAACATGTATTAATTTTATTTTTTTATTTCTATTTTCTTACCTTTGAGAATACAGTAGTCTCCAAGGGAATCCTTAGCAGAAGACTGGGGCATCGTTGAAAATGTTAATATAAAAGTGATCATTATTGCTAGGCTGGTATTGTAAATTGCCTATGGAATATCACATTTTATCTTAATCAGGGTTTTTCCTAAGACACTTTCTTTTACATTTTCTTAGGTTTTAAAAATGGTAGGCCAAATCACTGAAAACATGGTATTGGTAGACATCCTGAGAGAAAACCAATGTCATGAAGATACTACCCATGCATTTAAAATAACATTTTTTATAGTGATGCCTATTGTAATTGTAGTATTTGTCAACTATTAGTTCCTTTAACAGTGTAAAGAATAAGTCTAAAAAGCCATGCATATCTGTGATCAATAAGTCAGTGATAGTTATTCAAAATTATCCCATATTGTTTTATTTCAACTTGGAATTTTGGTATTAATTGCTGTTGACTTGAAAGGTTAGAGCAGAGGTTCAGAAAGTCAAGATGCCTAGATTACTCCTAGAATACCTCAGGCTGCCAATGATGGCAGAGTATCCGCCAGAGCTTCTTTGGCTGTGTGCACCTTCTCCACTTTTAACAAATACACTTATTTTGGTCTGAAGCCCATTTTGAATTAGTGTTTATACACGGTGTGAAGTAGGATTTGAGGTTCATATTTTTCTCTTTCTCTAGAGAGATACCCATTTATTGAAAAAGCTACCTTTTCTCCATTGAATTACCTTGGAACCTTTATTAAAACGCTTGTGTGTATATATATATATGGCTTGGTCTTGTTCAAAAATCCCTATTCTATTTTATGGATTTATTTATTTCTCTCTGTACCATTACCTCATTGTCTCATTTATTGTAGCTTCATAGTAAGTCTTGAAATGGTATAAGTCCCCCAACTTTGGTCTTTTTCAAAAACATTTGGTTAATTTAGATACATTTTATTCTTTCATAGATTTTTGGATCAACTTGTCAATTTCTAAAATAACCACTGCTGTGGTTTCTTTGCAGGGAGAGTTTGTGCAAATCTATAGATCAATTTGAAACCAATTGACCTCTTATCATTTTGAGTTTTCCACTATATGAACACATTGTACCTTTCCGTTTGTTTAAGTCTTCTATAATTTCTCTGAGTGATGTTTTGTAGTTTTCACTGTAGAGGGTTGGCGTCTCTTTTATTAAATTTATCATAGATATCTTATATTTTTTATATTATTGAATGGTAGGTTTTCAAACTTTTATTTTCTGTTGTGCATTGCTATTATAGAGAAGTGATGTTGCTTTTTGTACATTGACATTTCATATTGACAAATTA
>NW_016802858.1:10530-13251 GCF_001698545.2 Rhinopithecus bieti | reverse complement strand
AGTGTAAAAGTGTTCCTATGTCTCCACATCCTCTCCAGCACCTGTTGTTGCCTGATTTTTTAATGATTGCCATTCTAACTGGTGTGAGATGGTATCTCATTGTGGTTTTGATTTGCATTTCTCTGGTGGTGAGTGATGATGAGCATTTTTTCATGTGTCTGTTGGCTGTATGGATGTCTTCTTTTGAGAAGTGTCTGTTCATATCCTTTGCCACTTTTTGATGGGTTTTTTTTTTCTTGTAAATTTGATTGAGTTCTTTGTAAGTTCTGGATATTGGCCCTTTGTCAGATGAGTAGATTGCAAAAATTTTCTCCCGTTCTGTAGGTTGCCTGTTCACTCTGATGGTAGTTTCTTTTGCTGTAGCACAATGTTAAAGAGAAGTAATAGAAAAGATATTTTTGCCCTGGTACTGATCTCAAGAAAAAATTCATTCAATGTATATTACCACTTAATGTATTAGCTATGGATTTTTGTGGTTAAAGGGGTTGGTTAACTTTTTCTTTAAAACAACATATAATAAATATTTTAGTCTTTATGGGCTATATGATCTTTGTTGTCTCTCCCAAACTGCTGTTTTAGTGTGAAAGCAAGCATAGATGATATGTATAAAAATGGGTATAACTGTGTTCCAATAAAACCATTACGTTTTTATGAAAACAACTTTGGAATTGAATTTGGCTAATGGCCCATTGTCTGCCAACTTCTGTTCCATATTTATTTGAGGAAGTTCTATTCTTATTCATTATAGTCTTATTAAACTTTTAATATCTATAGAGCCTCTTTTATTCCTGACATTGATAGTTTAATTTTGTTCTCTTTATTTTTAGTAGTTTTACTAGGGGTTTAAAAAATTATATTCATATTTTTAGAGAACCAATGCACATCATAGTAATTTTTCCTACTGTTGATCAATTTTATGTTTTTGGTTTTTTATTGTCTTTATTGTTTTCTTCATTATACTTATTTTGGCTTTAATTATATCATTTTTAGCTTCTAAAAGTGAAAACCTAGATCGTTGATTTTATAAGTTTCTTTTCTTCTTTGTGGAGACTAAAGCAACTCCATCTTGGAGGCAAATCCACTACATTGGTTCCTGATTAACTCCTATTTCAAGAAGGCCTCAAAGATTTCCAGTGTTATCTATTGTTCCTTGTGTAAGAGCACTTACTTTCAGTAAATCCTGCCTTTAGGTCAAACAACTTTGATGTCATCATACTTCAGTTGTCCTACATACACTTCTAAACCACTTCTCTCTGATGATACATAAGGCCTTGGTCTATGGGAGAAATGGCATAAGAATCCACCAACTTGCAACTTGTCTCACCACCACCTGGGACACAGACCATGACTTCTTTTCATAAGTCCCTATTAAATGTTTCTTTCTAATAAACTTGATTTGTCAGCCCTTTTCTTCAGTCTCTCAGCTTCCTCATACTTTGGGGTAGATTTGCATAATCCTATCCACTGTGAAACATTCTGATATAGGTAGGTTTAAAGCTACACATTTTCCTTTCAGTCATATTTTAGCTATATCTTGTACCTTCATCTGGTATGTTGTGTTGTAGCATATGGCTTGAAATATTTTAAATTATTTTATGACAATGAAAGGGATATTTTAAAAGTACAGTTCAATAATATTAAGTATATTCACATTATTATACAACTATCACCAGCATCCATCACCAGAATTCTTTTTATCATGCAACTGATATTTGTAATCATTAAATAACCTCATTTTCCCAACACCTGCCCCTGGTAAATGCCCTTTTACTTTTTGTCTCTATAAATCTGACTATCCAGGTACTGCCTATAAATGGAATTATATAGTATGTGTGTTTTTTTGACCGGCATATTTTACTTAGCATAATGTCCTAAAGGTTGATTCAAGTTGTAGCATATATCAGAAAGTTCCTTTCTTTTTAAGGCTGAATGAGATTTTATTATATCTATATACCACGGTTTGTTCATCTGCTTATTCATCAATGGACATTTGGGTTGCCTCCAGCTTTTGCTTAATGTGCATAATGTCGCTGTGAACACGAGTGCTCAAATATCTGAGTTTCTTTTAATTCTTTTGAGTGTATGTTCATAAGTGGAATTGCAGGATTATATATTGTAATAATATTTTTACTTTTTTGAGGAATAATCATGATGTTCTCTATTTTATATTCCCAACAACAGTGAGCAAGAGTTTTAATTTCTCCACATCATTAGCAACACTAGTATTTTATCTTTGTTTTTTTTTCTTTTCTGGTAATAGCCATCCAAACAAATGTGAAATGTTGTCTCATTGTGGCTTGATTTGCATTTTTCCAATGAGTAGTGATGTTGAGTGTATTTTCATGTGCTTATTGACCATTTGTATATCTTCTTTAGGGAAATATCTATTCAAGTCCTTCCCATTTTAAAATCTACTTTTGTTGTTAAGTTGTAGTTACTTATATATTCAGACTAGTAACTCCTTATCAGATATATGTCTTAAAAACATTTTTTCCTGGCCAGGCGCAGTGGCTCATGCCTGTAATCCCAGCATTTTGGGAGGCCGAGAAGGGTGGATCACAAAGTCAGGAGATCCAGACCATCCTGGCTAACATGGTGAAATCCCGTCTCTACTAAAAAAATACAAATAATGCCAGGTGTGGTGGTGGGCGCCGGTAATCCCAGCTACTCAGGAGGATGAGGTAGGCGAATGGCGTGAACCCGGGAGGTGGAGCTTGCAGT
>NW_016802858.1:3866-7991 GCF_001698545.2 Rhinopithecus bieti | reverse complement strand
AAAAAAAAAAATCAGGAAACAACAGGTGCTGGAGAGGATGTGGAGAAATAGGAACACTTTTACACTGTTGGTGGGACTGTAAACTAGTTCAACCATTGTGGAAGACAGTATGATGATTCCTCAAGGATCTAGAACTAGAAATACCATTTGACCCAACAATCCCATTACTGGATATATACCCAAAGGATTATAAATCAAGTTACTATAAAGACACATGCACACATATGTTTATTGCGGCACTATTCACAATAGCAAAGACTTGGAACCAACCCAAATGGTCATCAATGACAGACTGGATTAAGAAAATATGGCACATATATACTGGGATACTATGCAGCCATAAAAAAGGATGAGTTCATGTTCTTTGTAGGGACATGGATGCAGCTGGAAACCATCATTCTGAACAAACTATTGCAAGGACAGAAAACCAAACACCACGTGTTCTCACTCGTAGATGGGAATTGAACAATAAGAATACTTGGACACGGGGTGGGGAATATCACACACCGGGGCCTGTCGTGGGGTGGGGAGAGGAAGGAGGGATAGCATTAGGAGATATACCTAATGTAAATGACGAGTTAATGGGTGCAGCACACCAACATGGCACATTTATACATATGTAACAAACCTGCACATTGTGCACATGTAACCTAGAACTTAAAGTATAATAATAATAAAAAAAATCTGGGTGTAGGAGCCAGCCATAGATATGCCAACAAGAGATCAATGATTCAGGTAAATATTTTTTCTTCCAAAACAAAACCAAAAAAAAAAGAAGAAATTTATTCTGCCAGATGCTCTAAATAATCTCTCTCAAGTTCAAAGTTCCACCGATCTCTAGGGCAGGTGCAAAATGCTGCCAGTCTCTTTGCTAAAGCATAGGAAGATTCACATTTATCCCAGTTCCCAGTAAGTTTATCATCTCCATCTGAGATGACCGCAGCCTGGACTTCATTGTCCAGATCACTATCAGCATTTTGGTCAAAACCATTCGACTAGTCTCTAGGAAGTTCCAAACTTTCCCACATCTTCCTCTCTTCTTCTGAGCCCTCCAAACTGTTCCAGCCTCTGTCCATTACCTCGTTCCAAAGTTGCTTCCACATTTTCAGATATCTTTATAGCAGGACCCCACTGCCTTGGTACCAGTTTACTGTATTAGTCCGTTCTCACAGTGCTAATAAAGTTATACCTGAGACCGAGTAATTTACAAAGGAAAGAGGTTTAATTGGCTCACAGTTCATCATGGTTGGGGAGGCCTCAGGAAATGTACAATCATGGTGGAAGGCAAAGGGAAAGCAAGGTACCTTCTTCACAAGGTGACAGGAAGGAGAAGTGCAAGCAGGAGAAATGCCAGATGCTTATAAAACCATCAGATCTTGTGAGACTCACTCGTTATCATGAGAATAGCATGGGGAAACTGCCCCATGATTAAACTACCTCCACCTGGTCCTGCCTTTGACAACTGGGAACTAGGGGATTATAATCCAGGGTGACATTTGGGTGGGGACACAGAGCCAAATCATATCAGTGTCTGAGATTACTCAAGAGAGACTACTGGATTCAACATCTAATATGCCAAAATTCCTCGAGGTGTGGCAACTCATGCCACTCTGTACTAGCTGAGAAATCTACCAAACGGGTGTCCTGCCATGTGAGAGTGTGTATGTAGTCAATTTTCATACTCTTTTGGGTTGTCACCATGCTTAGATACTCATATAGTGTATGTTTCATCCCTGGCCCACTCTGGAACCCTTATCACATATGAAACACTTTGTATCCATTCTTCACAATGCCATATTATATTTCTCTTTCACCTGAAATTCCTCAAAAAAGTATACCTTGAATGCTTAATTTAGATAAGTCTAAATTATATTTATAATGTAATGACATTATACTCATGTGAACACCTCTATTTTATTTATATAGCCTTAACATATATTTTAATTGTTATTTGTATACTTATTTATTTTCTATCTCTCTCACTATATTACATGTTCCTTAAGGTTAGTAACTAGATAGATTGTGTTTATTTCTGAATTTCTAGTAACTAGTACCTAAACACATAGTAGGCTCTCAATAAACATCTCTTTAATGAATGCAAATTGTGATTTAAAGAGGATAAAACTCAGTTTAATAATGTCCAAGACTCTCAAGTTTATTTTGTTATTACGTTCCCATATTTTACTGCCTACTCATTTCATGTATCTAGCAGAAAACTCAGTTAAATATTACTTCATACGGCTTTCATGTCTTTTCTTGCAAAAAATTGCCATTATTTGAAGTTTAGAGAATCTGTAATACTAGGGCAATTGAAAAAAAACTGCACTGTGTCCATGCTAAAGGCATGATATTCAAGAACTCTAAATAGTTCTGTCTTAGTGGCTATGTTAGTTTTCTAGGGTTGCCATAACAAAATATCACAAACTGGTAGATTAAACAACAGAAATATATTTCTTAAAGTTCTGGAGTGTGAAAATCTCAAATCAAATGGTTGGCAGAATTGGTTTCTTCTGAGATCTCTCTCCTTTCCTAGCAGATAACTTTGTTCATACTGTGTCCTCACATGGCTTTTCTCTGTGTTTATGCATCCTTGCTATCTCTTCCTCTTCATAGAAGAACACCAGTCATATTGGATTGGGGCCACATCCCTATGAGCTCATTTATTTCTGACTACTTCTTTAAAAAACCCATGTATACATTATGTTCCCATTTATTTTGCTGCCTACTTGTTGTTCTATGTATCTAGCAGAAAACTCAGTTAAATCTCCAAATACAATCGCATTGGGGTTAGAGATCCAACACATGGATTTAAGAGTACATGATTCAGTTCATAACAGCAGCTGTCTTTGTTTTCTTCAGTTTTGACACCATGCCTGCATTGAAAATTCTCTATCCTGGCTTTTTGGTTAAATGAACACAAAAATCTATAACACTTGGGTGGAAGTAAAGAAACATTTAAAATTTTTTCAGCATTTTACAATTGATTATTTTTTTCATTTTGTTACTAAATGCAAAAAGGAGGCTGTATTACCATATTGATAAGAATTTCCTCAAGTATCTTCAAATACATTAAATGCAATTTTTTTCTTTTTAACTTATTCATTAAAAATTGATACAATTCACAAATAATATTAGCTAATATTGATTTTCCCTAAAATGGTCAGATTATTTTTTTTAAAAAATCTCATTTCCTAAATCAATTGCTTCAGCCATTTATTTGAATGGCATACATTCAAAAGGTACACAGTTGGAAGCTCTGAGTACCTGCAAGATATTTTGAAAGTAATACCTGAGTTACTACCAATGTCTACAAGGTTTCCTTTTGAACTGATGATTGATTGCAAAATATACTTCAAGTGTATTTCAAGACTATAGTAATCAAAATAGCATGGTATTAGCATAAAAATAGACACAGAGATTAATGCAACAGAATAGGGAGGGCAGAAATAAATCCATGCATTTAGTCAATTGGTCTTTAGGATAGGTACCAATAACAGACAATAAAGGGCAGACTTCAATAAAGGGTGTTGGGAGAACTGGATATTCCTATACAATAAAAAAGACATTGGCCCTTATCTTACACCATATAAAAAAATTAAGTCAAAATGGATTAAATACTTCAATGTTACACCTGAAAGTGTAAAACTTTAGAAGTAAACAGAGAAATGCTCCCTGACATTTGTCTTGGCACTGATTTTTTAGATATGATACCAAAAGCACAGGAAAGAAAAGTAGAATCAGAAAATGGGATTATATCAAACTAAAAAGCTTCTGCACTACAAGGAAACAACCAACAAAATGAAGAGACAAGCTATGGAACTATTTTTGCAAATTGTACATCTGATAAGGGGTTAGTATCCAAAATACAGAAACATTTCAAATAGCTCAATAGTAAGAAAATAAATAACTGAGTTTAAAAATAGGCAAAGAACCTGAATAGACGTTCCTCAAAAGAAAACATACAAATGGCAAACAGATATATTTAAAAAAACAGCCCAACACCATTAATCATTAGGGTAATGAAAATTAAAACCATAATAAATTATGACTTCACACCTGCTAGAATGGCTACATCAAAAAGACAAGATATAAAAAAATGTTAGCGGCCGGGCGTGGTGGCTCAAA
>NW_016802858.1:0-947 GCF_001698545.2 Rhinopithecus bieti | reverse complement strand
CTCCATCGAATAGATTGAGGGTGTTTGTTTTAAATGTTTAACAAATTTCCTCAGTAACGTACTTATTTAAAAATATCTACATTTCCTCCTCTTGTTTCATGTAGACAGAACCTATGATTTTGTATCCAAGAAAGGTTTGGCTATTTTGAATGACCTTTTTCATGAACTTGAATTGTGTTCTATAACTCTTTGTTTCTCTGTGAATGATACATAAGCTTGGGAAAATGTTGCTGGATTTCTCTGAGCATAGAATGCAGAGATTCCCAGAGTTCTCAGAGCTTGGTTACAATGCCTACTTCAGCCTGGCAGCGTGCCTAAGGGGCTGAGGACCCAAGGCTGTTTTTGAAAGGAAAGACCTACAGAAGCCAAGGAAGAGGAGAATCCGTCTTTAATTTAAAAGGGAGTCCAGTTTGATCAGTTACACTAGCCTACTGTGTCTACATGTGGTCACAGAATTCACTGAAAAGCTGATTAATATGAAATAGTCATCAGTTTTTGCCTGGCCAATCACATTAGCCATGAAACAGATATCATTCAGTTACTATTCAAATGCATCTAATTCAGACCCATTGCAGGTTATCTTAAGGAAAATGGAATTTGAAAAGAAGGTCTTCAAGCTGCTATGAGAAGGATGGATGGGAGAGGAGAATCTGGGAGCCTTCTGTCTTTCCATGACAGTTGTGTTGGTTAATAGCCATCTCAAGCTACTTTCTGCATATGTACTGTGTCACATTCTTTTTTTTTTCTACCACTACTAATTAATTTTTAATGGAAGTAATAGCTTTACCTCTCAATTCAGGCCCTAATGGCCCTGAATATGCAGTGCTTCTTTGTAAGGAATCATATTAATGCTGATTTGGAGCTTGCAGCTTGGAGAGAAAATGAAATTCTCTTTAGATTGATTTGCTCCCCTTGAGTGAATAGCTGGCCTTCTCTCTTGACTGGCA
>NW_016802857.1:0-1842 GCF_001698545.2 Rhinopithecus bieti | reverse complement strand
AATGACAGTTCATTTCCTTTTGCAGAAAGTGGCTTAAAAAATTGATATTGAAATTTCATAGTTGAAAAAAATATTTCTGAATGTACAAATAAAGCAGCAGTTTTGAATAGAAACAGGAAGTTACCTAGGCACATTCATTAGCCACATGGTAGCTACCTCTTAGCCTCATTGTTGATTGTGTAAATGAGACTTTCTTTGTATCACATTAATACATGTTTTTGGTTATTTTTTCACAGAAATGAAAGAAAGTATGTTGGTTTCATATTCAAATGAATTATGCCCAGGATAATCCTTATTTATACAAAGAGTTTAGAGAGTGAAAAAGAGAAACAGAAAATATGGTTCCCATACATGTCTTTTTGTACCCCAAAAAACTTTGGGGCCCACTTTTCAAAGATGAAAACTTAAGTGCCACCTTTATAACGCATGGGAAGCTGAAGGATGGAACAAAAGACAGTATAAATCTAGCATTTTCTCTAAAGCATGAAAAACCATAATGGTGGGTGTGACCAGTTGGAATTTCTCTGTAACACACACTACATTTTCTTGGATACACATTGTCTCCAATGTGACCATAAATATATGGAGTCATTCTCTGATTTGAGCTTCCAATTCATGGGGTTGCAAATAAGAGAACCAGAGTTTATTTAAATAGTGGAATACTGACAATTTCACATGAGTCAACCTTATTACTCATGTTGACATAATGGGAATACGATTTACCTTTAAAACTTTTAGTTTTAAAACCCTACCCTGTTTCATAGTACACTTAAATACATTTCCCTGCTTCTTTTGGACTAAGACAGGCTCCTGTGACTTAGTTTGCGAAAAAGAGTTTCACCTATTTGATTCAAAGGATTCATTCAGAAAGCAATCTAGTGAATGCTTCACCTAACAAAATTCTATTCCATTGTCCTTAATTTCAGGTAAAACTGTAAAGGTTGAACACATATCTCATGAATTAAAAATGCAGATATATTTTACAGGTGGGTCAATTTAATTCATTTTAGACAAAGTTTTGCATCATTCTAAGTGCAAGTATTCCTCCTTGGCTTACATGATTGATCATACCTAATTCTTTTGGTTCTTATTGATATAAATCATACTGTTTCTTGATTGTCAACTAGCATTTTAAGGACTTCCCTAAATTCCACTAATAGAATTCTCATTCTTATTGGGCCTACATGCCTCAAAGAATTAAACTGAAAGAAAAAGTTCTTTCGGCAACACCAAGATATGAAAATACAATGAAAAGAGGCAAAAGAAGATACCCCTCCCCATTTGCAAAACCAAGGTGACTATTCATGGTAGGTGATAACAACGACAGAGGTGAGAAGACAAAACCCAGAGGTGTTGTAATTTAGAGGGAAGACTATTGTTACAAATACAATGATACCTTTCCAGGAGACCACTCACCGTTTCACAGAATATCACTAAGTTTTTTGACAAGTGACCTTTCAGACCAGGTTCAGAAAGTGTCTTTAGCTGAAAATTCATATAAAGAATATTCAACCTGTTAAATAAGCATCTTGGTTTACTAGTGGCCATCAGTACAGGTTTCACTATTCAAGACAGCCAATGAGAAACCAGAAAAGCTCACAGAATTTAAAGCCACTTGGCTCTATCAACCAGTTGATACCCAGAACTGTTCATGCTGAAACTGCTAAACACAGCAGGTACAAGCTTCTGCTATCAATGAATACACATTTAAAGAAAAGAAAGACAACGCCCCCCACCCTCTTTTTTTTGCACTATGTAAAACACCAGTGGAAGGTAGTTTAAACAACAAAGTAAGAAGTGGTCCGGCCATGTCGGTCAAATAAATTTTTTGTTTTGTTTTTT
>NW_016802856.1:7435-8432 GCF_001698545.2 Rhinopithecus bieti | reverse complement strand
GAACTTTAATGAAGATCAGGAGCATAGTACAAAAGGAAAAAGCTTGAGACATTAAAAGTTGTCCAAGAATGGAGCTGATGTTTATAAAAGAAGGCAGATAAAATGAATTGTGTATTAAGAAACCATTGGTTAAGAGTCTCAACTGCACTTTACATTTATATATAAATTACCCTCATTATTTATTTGATTAAAAAACAATAATACTTTTAAAACTTACATTATTCAGAAATTATACTTGTAAACTCTACAGATCATATTAACTGGTCCCAAAATTAGACAAACAAGTCTTAAGTGTTAATTTTAATTGCAATATAATCTTAATCTTAATAACAATACACAATTCATAATAAAATATAAACAAATTTTAGGCATTTACCCATTCTTTGATAAAAGAATTACAAATATTTTTAAAGAATAGATACGACACAAGTGACATTTTGTAAGCAATGTACTAGTAAATGATGGAGTATAGGATACCTTGAAATGATGGTGAAAGACTTTCAAATTCTCAAATCAATGAAAGTACATAAAATGTGTAAAACACAAATGCAATATTAAGTAATGCATAGTACACATGATGTATTGTGAAAGTACAAATATAATTGTGTCTATGAACCAGCACTATTCTAAATTGTTTTCTAAACAGTGCAAACTTGTTTTTCATCTGTATTTCCCACTTTGTATCTCGCTACACATGCTAAGTACCTGTTCTGCATAGTATTTTCCAAAGCAGTTTTAAACCCTTATAGGAAGAAAATATAGCTGTGGTAAATGACAGGGATAATCTTTCAAATTTATAAAGTATCTTCTAAACATCAGTGTAATTAAGTCTGTGTCATGAACTCAACTATTACTATAATTTTCAAAATGATGTTCCCATCATTGACTTTACACACAAATTTTATTTAACCTAAGAAAAGCATCAGTTACAGAAGCTACATCGAAAATTAAAATAATTTAAAATTTTCTCACTCTTCTTTCAAAATAAAAACAAATT
>NW_016802856.1:5814-7323 GCF_001698545.2 Rhinopithecus bieti | reverse complement strand
TTAGACAGTTTAAAGAGTTTACATTTTTAAAAGATTCATAACATTTTATTTTAATTAAAAATAGCAACCTTGCCCACCTTGATAGACCTAAGGGCCTCTCAGAAATAAGTTTCTAAAACATTCTAACATTGGACCTTCAGCCTCAACTAAAGATGAATAATTCTAGCAATAAATTATCAAAGTTACCACTAAAAGCAAAAGTAATAGTACTATCTGATAGGGGGAATAATAGTTCCAAAATGTGTATGTGCTCAGTTACGTAAAATTGCTTACATTCTTTGTTTCTCTATTTGTCCATGAAGAAGAGCTCTGGGGGATGTTGACCCAGTGGGGAATTATTTCTGGAACATGCTATGAAGTGGGGTAACTAAAAATTATTCCTTCAGCTGAAGAATTTTCACATTATAATCTGGTAAACAGTTTTAGATAACAAAGTTATTTTTATAAAAGATTCATTTTAATCATGTCTGGGAACAATAAAATATTGAAAGTGGTGAATGCTAATAGGAAAGGGCTGTCATGAAAGTTACCAAAATGATCTCAATTTATATTGTTGCTTTGAAAAGGATTTGTTCTATATCAACTGCCCTTCAGAGAATGAGGTTGTAATTATGATCATAAGATGATCAGGCCAATTTCCTTAATGATGAAAGCTTCACTAAAACAGGGGATATTGAATATAATCATTTTCTATTATAATATCAGGTAGCAAAATCACTGCCACTATCTGTGCACATCAGCTAATTTGAGTAATAACATTTTTAACATGGATAAAGTACTGGCTAGGTAGAAATAGTTAATCTGATCCTCATTTTTGCCTCTGCAAAATAAAACAATTGAATTAGACTCTTTTTTGTTCTAAAGTGCTGTGACTCTGTGATAATCCACTGCTATGACTCTATGATAATCCACTGCTATAACCTACTTTAGATGAACGTATGGCACCTGGCAGACATCTGACACTTAGGCAATCCAGAGATTGACAGTCCCCCTGGTGGCAGGTTACTGTCTAATTTCAGGTTTATATATGTTAGGCAAAGATTCAACTTTCTGAAAGGTGTATCAACACATAAAACATACACAGTAATAAAATACACTGTGCCAGTTCCAGTAGGAGGTTAGCACTTCACTAATGAATTCAGAAGTCATCCAATCGGTCCAATGAAAAGAGATAGTTTTACTGACAGAGTCTCCATACCACAGAAGGTGTGAAACAAGAATATTCTATTAATATCTTACTTATAAGCTGTGTAGTCAAGATAATTAAGCATTGTTCTTGTGGAATGAGAAGATTTAATTAGTTCGGGACATTTAGAAACTATTAATAAAAGTCTAAATATTAATCAATCTTACAGCTACTGTTAACTGGTTCACTAATACATTATAGTGGAATTTATTAATGATATAAATTAATGGTATTTATGGTATAAATGTTATAAATTAATAAAATATTTTTAAAGATGATGATAACCTTTAGAAAATAAATATCCATCAAATTTGAAGGTCACT
>NW_016802856.1:0-2889 GCF_001698545.2 Rhinopithecus bieti | reverse complement strand
TTGAATGCATTTTATTTGTTTCTTCCTTTGTGATATTGCTGACCATACAACTGTGTATTTGAAGCCTCATGTTTACGGAAAGGGGAACGTAGTTATTAGAAAGCACACAGGCAAAGAGGAACATGTTTTGACAATAGAAAACTCTAATATATTTCCTAACACATTACAAAAACACTAAAGTTAGTCCTTTTCAGCATAAGTTCACACTGTAGAAAGCAGAAGACTGACTACCAAGATTTGGTAATCTTGAGATTAGATTACCAAAATAGCTGGCATTTTGAAAAAGAGTGTTTTTCACATTAATCTGAGAGACAAAAGGCAAACCAGAGAAAACATTACTGAAGGAGGAAGATTACTTCATCTCTTTGGAGATAGAGGTTAAAAAATCCAACTGCAAATTGTAACTTGAGTCCTTTTATCCTTTTGTTTCTTGCAGTGTTACTCACTGCTAAAGCTTGCTCTGCCACTAGTTGATTTAGGATAAGTCGTTCTCTTGAAGCATCAATTTTTTCATCTTTAAAATAGAGGTAACATCTATTTCAAAGAGTTGTGGGAAACATATGAAATCCAGCAAGTAAAAGTACATAATTCCTAGTAGGAACGCGAAAGATGTTAATTATAATAATTATTAAGCCTAGCAAAGATCAAGGGAGGTGATTTAATAATGCTATCTAAGTGTAAATAGTAATCTTACCCAGAATAAAATAAGCAACTGTCCTCAGTTTCCACTAAGGGAATGGAATATGGGAGAGGATACAATTTTGGTACAATATATTTAACTTTGATATAAGAAAGGAAGATGCTGAAATGTATTAAGTATTGAAATAGGATTCCAGATGAAGCATAAGGCTGGTAATCAGACAAGATGAGCTTTCCATGTTGCTGTCAACAATGTTAACAAGTATAATACGTTACATTCCCTTCCAGCATCTAAATTACTTAAATGTCTAATATGTGCACCATGTTCTGCATGGCAGTATTTTATACCTAGAAGGCAATGACAGGCTTTTTCTGTGAAAAGTGCTAGGTTTGAAGTAGCAAAATTTTGAAACAAATAGGATAAAGGGACATATACTTTTTAAAAATTAACATTAATTGTTGCTTTAAATAAAGTCTCTACAGAAGCCTTTTTGTTTTGAAGGAGTTAAGAATATGCCACCCCAAAATATGCCATTCTGGCATATTGACGATTTTGAGTCAAAGATGCTTGAAAAAAAGCAGATACAAGATCATCCAAACTTCATTCTGTTTCTTAGAAACAAGAGATGAAATTCCCGTGTGAAAGATGTCTTCATTATACCAGAAGGAAAGTTTCATTCTTACCATCAAGGATGAGGTGAGACCAAGAAAAATCTGTACAAACACACTATGTCAGACTAACCCTTATTTCCTGCCCACATCTCCACCCAAGCAAATCCCATAGCCCTAGACCTTTTGCCTTGTCACATTTTCACAATTTATTATTTTTTGTCCAATTCAGCATATAGGTGTTCAACTCTAACGATGTCATTGGGTCTTCATTTTCTTAAGTCTCCTGTGTTATGTAGTTTATATTAAATGTACTTGTATGCTTTTCTCCTGTTGTTCTGTTTTATGTCAATTTAATTTGCAGGTTCAACTGGAAAAACACCCTAAGGGTTTAGAGGCTAAATTTTTCCTTCTCTATGGTATACATTACTCACTTCATAAATTGCTTTTAATCGCCACAGAATTTAACCTACCAACTAATGTTTTGCATAATTTCATTTATTTTTCATTCTTGGCAAGTTAATTAAGAAATTTCATGGGTATTAGAAGTGGCTTTAGGACCTGGTAATTAACTACTGTCCATTCAAAGATGAAACAATTTCCATTCTGTTATTTTGGTCATCTAATTCTGTTTATTTTCTCTATGGTTCCAAATTTAAGTAAACAAATTGTAACAAAAACTGCCCAATAGTGAAATCAAGTGAAGTAGATATAGTTTGTAATATGCAGATATAAATCAGTATAATCCAATTCAAAAGTTATGATTTTAGTATGAGTTACACATTAGTAACCAAGAAAACATTATTCTAGAACTTAAATTTTACTGATTCGGAGATGAAATCATATCCTTCAGGAGGCTCAGTGTGGCATGATGAGAAAAGCAGTGAGTTAGAAGTGAAGACCTAGATTCTATTTTTGTGAACCTGGGCAAGACTATCTTTTTAGCATGTAATTTCCTCTTCTATTTACATCTCTTATGTATTATTGCAAGCTATTAGGTTTAGGAATACAGTTATGAGTATAAAATGGCTTATTTCATGGAGCTTACATTCTAGTTGAGTATGATTTTCTCACTGGATTATCTCCAAGGTCATCTTCACTTTTAAAAATCTGTAACACTGGTCCAGGTGCAGTGGTTCACGCCTGTAATCCCAGCACTTTGGGAGGCCGAGATGGGTAGATCACTTGAGTCCAGGAGTTGAAGACCAGCCTGGCCAACATGGTGAAACCCCGTCTCTACTAAAAATACAAAAATTAGCCAGGCATGGTGGAACGTGCCTGTGATCCCAGCTACTTAGGAGGCTGAGGCGAGAGAATCACTTGAACCTGGGAGGTGGAAGTTGCAGTGAGCCGAAATCACGCTATTGCACTCAAGCCTGGGCAGCAGAGCAAGACTGTCTCTAATAATAATAATAAATAAATTTAAAAAATAAAAATCTGTGATACTAAGATTCTTTAAGACTACCAAGGATAAGCTGGCATTGCGTGTAGAAAAAGTAAAGTACATAACAACTGCCTATTAAGTATGGAATAAAAAAATAGGAAAATAATCAGGCCCCTGGCCACAGGAGGGGCTTAATTCATAATTGTTCACACAATCATCTCTTAGACTCTTAAATTCTTAGAAGCTAAAAATCTAGC
>NW_016802855.1:0-1162 GCF_001698545.2 Rhinopithecus bieti | reverse complement strand
GATGTCTTCTGAGAAACAGCTTTGTGATATGTGAATTCATCTCACAGAGTTACACCAATCTACTCATGGAACAGTTTGGAAGCACTCTTTTGGGGAATCTGATAAGGGATATTTTGTATCACATTGAAGCCTATGGTGATAAAGGAAATATCATGAGGTAAAATCTAGAAAGAAACTTCCTGAGAAACAACTTTTTGATGTGTGAGTTTATTTCACAGAGTTTCATGACTCTTTTCATAGATCAGTTTGGTAGCACTGTTTTTAGGAAATCTGAGAAGGGATATTTTGGATTGCATTGAAGCCTGTGGTGACAAAGGAAATATCTTTAGATAAGAACTAAAAGAACTTTCTGAGAAGCTGCTTTGTGATGTGTGAATTCATCTCAGAGAGTTACACTGTTCTTTTTATTGAGAAGTTTGCTAACACTATTATCGTGGCATCTGTGAAGGGATATTCACTAGCTCATTGAGGCCTATGATGACAAAGGAAATACCCTCATATAAAAACTAGAAAGAAGCTTTCTGAGAAACTGCTTTGTGCTGTGTGAATTCATCTCACAGACTTACACTGTTCTTTTCTTTCAGCAGTTTGCTAATACTGTTTTCTTGCAATCTGCATAGGGATATTTCAGAGGGCATTCAAACTAATGGTGACAAAGGATATATCCTCATATAGAAACTAGAGGAAATATCCTCAAAACACAAAGGAAACATCATCATATAAAATGATTTGTGATGGGTTAATTAATCTCACAGAGTTACACGATTCATTTTATAGAGCAGTTTTGTAGCACTGTTTTCAGGAATCTGAGAAGGGATATTTTGATTGCATTGAAGCCTTTGATGACAAAGGAAATATCCTCAGATGAAAACTAGAAAGAAGCTTTCTGAGAGACTGCTTTGTGATGTGTGAATTAGTCTCACAGAGTTACACTCTTCTTTTCATTGAGCAGTTTGCTAACACTATCTTCTTGGAATCTGCAAAGGGATAGCTCAGATCACATTGAAGATTATGGTGACAAAGGAAATATCCTCATGTATAAATTAGAAAAAAATCTGTCTGAGAGACCGCTTTGTGCTGTGTTAATTCATCTCACAGAGTTACAACATTCTTTTCATGGATCAGTTTGGTAGAACTGTTTTGGGGAATCTGAGAAGGGATA
>NW_016802854.1:0-1166 GCF_001698545.2 Rhinopithecus bieti | reverse complement strand
TTTCCACGAAAAGAGTGTTAGCAAACTGCTTCCTGAGGACTAAGCTGTAACTCTGTGAGATGAATTCACAGATCACAAAGAAGTTTCTCAGAAAGCTTCTTTCACCTTTGGAACTGCTGATATTTCCTTTATTGTTGTAGGCCTCAATGTGATCCAAAGAAGCCCTTCTCAGTTTCCTCAAAGACAGTGTTAATGGACTGCTCCACGAAACGTAAGTGTAACTCTGTGAGATGAATTCACTCATTACCAAGAAGTTTCCAAGGAAGTTTTCAATGGTTTTCACGTGAGGATATTTTCTTTGTCACCGCAACCATCATTGCGTTAGGACTATCCCACTGCAGATTTCCAGAAAACTTTGTTAGCAAACTGAACCCTGAAGACAAAAGTGTAACCCTGTGAGTTGCATTCACACATCGCAATGAAGTTTCTTAGAAGGCTTCTTTCCAGTTTTCGTCTGAGGTTATTTCCTTTTTCACCATAGCCCTCCCCGAACTCCTACATAACACTTTGCAGAATCCACGACAAAAGAGTTAGCAAACTGTTCCATGATGGGAAGGGTGGAACTCTGTGTGATGAAGTCACACATCAGAAAGCAATCTCTCAGAAAGCTTCTCTCTAGTTATTGTCTGAGGATATTTCCTTTTTCACCATGGGCCCCTATGGGCTCCCCAATATCACTTTGCAGATTCCACGAAAAGAGTGTTAGCAACCTGCTTCCTGAGGACAAAGCTGTAACTCTGTGAGATGAATTCACAGATCACAAAGAAGTTACTCAGAAATATTCTTTCACCTGTGAACTGATGATATTTCTTTTATCAACGTAGGCCTCAATGTGTTCCGAAGAAGCCCTTCTCAGTTGCCTCAAAGAAGTGTTAACGGACTGCTCCATGAAACATAAATGTAACTCTGTGAGATGAATTCACACATCACCAAGAAGTTTCTAAGGAAAATTCTTAATAGTTTTCATGTGAGGATATTTTCTTTGGCACTGTAAGCTTCATTGTGCTAAGAAGTATTGCAATGCAGATTTCCAGAAAACTGTGTTAGCAAACTGATTACTGAAGAGAAGCGTGTAATCCTGTGAGTTGCATTCATACATCGCAATGAAGTTTCTCAGAAGGTTTCTTTCCACTTTTGATCTGAGGATATTTCCTTTTCACCATAGC
>NW_016802853.1:0-871 GCF_001698545.2 Rhinopithecus bieti | reverse complement strand
CTTAAAACTAATAATCTTAATTACCTCCTAAGTATCTGGATAAAGAAGATCACATAAGAATCAAAGTAAGAAAATGAAAGGAAATAGTAAAAATAAGGGAATTATGGCAATTAATTAAAAAAAAATAAAGAAAGTCAACAAATCCAAATGTTGATACTATGTGTTTTTTACAAGGCCAGGTGGTGAGAGCTGAAACGTAAATGAGTAAGTTAGAGGAGCTGAGAAGAAAGGCTCCGGAAGTAAGAACGAGTCTGAATTCCTCCTCCCAGTATCACTTCAATGCCTCTGTCCATTCTCATACTGGCACCAACGCTAATAAAATTAATGGGCCCCAGCAAGACTGATCAAGAAAGAAATCTGAAAATACAAATAATCGATATCAAAATGAAAAGGGAATATGATCACAATTCATAGAGACATTCAAAGGATAATAAAGAAATATGAACATTTGTGTAAATACACTTTACAACTGAAATAAAACAAGTATATTGAACGACACTGTCTGTCACATCGACACACAGAGGGGAACTACACACACCGGGGCCTATCAGAAGGCGGAGGGTGGGAGGAGGGGGAGGATCAGGAAAAATAACTAATGGATACTGGGCTTAATACCTGGGTGATGAAATAATTGGTACAACAAACCCTCATGACACAAGTTTATCTATGTAACAAACCTGCACATGTCTCTGAACTTAAAAAAAAGTTTAAAAAAAGTAAAACCCTGTAAATATTAACACAAAAAGCAGAAAACCTGAATAACTTTATATATATATAAATATTATATATATACACACACATATATTTAAATTGCAACTAAAAGCTCCCCACGAAGATAACTCTAAGCCTACACGGATGCTCTGGTTTCTAC
>NW_016802852.1:0-905 GCF_001698545.2 Rhinopithecus bieti | reverse complement strand
AAATAACCTCAGATAAAACTAGAAAGAAGCTTTATGTGAAACTGCTCTGTGATGTGTGAATTAATCTCACAGAGTACACCGTTCTTTTCGTGGAGCGGTTTGTAAACAGTGTTTTCGTCCAATTTGCAAAGGGATATATGGGAGTGCATTGAGGCCTACAGTGAAAAAGGAAATATTCTCAGATAAAAATTAGAAAGAAGCTTTCTAAGAAACTGCTTTGTGATGTGTGAATTCATCTCACAGAGTTTCACTGTTCTATTCATTGAGCAGTTTGCTAACAATGTATTCATGGAATCTGCAAAGGGATACTTTGGAGGGCATTGAAGCTTAAGGTGACAAAGCAAATACCCTCATAGAAAAACTAGAAAGAAGTTTCTGAGGAACTGCTTTATGATGTGCTAATTTATCTCAGAGAGTTAAATGATTGTTTTCATGGATCAGTTTGGTAGCTAGTTATGGGGAATATGAGAAGGGATATTTTGGATCGCTTTGAAGCCTGTGGTGACAAAGGAGATATCTTCAGATGAAATCTAGAAAGAAGCTTTCTGAGAATGTTCTTTGTGATGTGTGAATTCATCTCACAGAGTAACACCTTTCTTCTCATGGAGCAGTTTCCTAACACTATTTTCATGAAATCTGCAAAGGGCTATTTTTGAGCGCATTGAGGCCTACAGGGAAAATGGAAATATCCTCAGACAAAAACTAGAAAGAAACGTTCTTAGAAATTCCTTTGTGATTTGTGAATTAATCTCACAGAGTTACATGATTCTTTTCATGGAGCATTTCGGCAGCACTGTTTTTGGGGAATTTGAGAAGGGATATTTTGGATCGCATTGAAGAATATTTTCACAAAGGAAATATCCTCAGATGAAAACTAGAAAGAAGCTTTCTGAGAAAGTTCTTTG
>NW_016802851.1:0-299 GCF_001698545.2 Rhinopithecus bieti | reverse complement strand
GAGAAAGCTTGTTTCTATTTTATGTGAAGCTATTTTCTTTTTCACCATAGGCTTGAAGGCTTTCCCAAATGTCCGTTCTCAATTTCTGCATAAACAGTGTTACCAACTGCTGAATGAAAAGAAAGGTTTAACTCTGTGAGATGAATGCACACATCACAAAGCAGTTTCTCAGATAGATTCCTCCTAGTTTTTATCCTGGGACATTCAACTTTTTGCCTTTGGATTCAATGAACTCCCAAATGTCATCCCCAGAATGGACAAAACAGAGTTTCCCACTGCTGAATCAAAAGAAAAGTTTA
>NW_016802850.1:121759-125706 GCF_001698545.2 Rhinopithecus bieti | reverse complement strand
GAATCACAAAATACCCAGATTATCCAAAGCTATCCTGAGCAAAAAGAACAAAACTGGAGGAATCACATTACCTGACTTCAAGATATATTACAGAGCTATAGTAACCAGAATAGTATGGCACTGGCATTAAAACAGACATGCAGACTAATGAAACAGAGTAAAGAATTCAGAAACAAATCTACACACCTACAGTGAACTCATTTTCAACAAATGAGTTGCCAAGAACATACATTGGGGAAAAGACAGTCTTTTTAATAAATGGTGCTGGGAAAACTGGATATCCATATGCAGAAGAATGAAACTAGACCCCTACCTCTTGTGAAATACAAAAATCAAATCAAAATGGACTAAAGACTTAAACCTAAGGCCTCAGACTATGAAACTACTACAAGAAATATTGAGGAAACTCTCCAGGACGTTGTTCTGGGCAAAAATTTCTTCCGTAATACCCTGTAAACACAGACAACCAAAACGAAAAGGGACAAATGAGATCACATCAAGATAACAAGCTTCTGTACAGCAAAGGAAACAATCAGTAAAGTGAAGAGATAACCCACTGAATGGGAGAAAATATTTGCAAACTACCAATCTGACAAGGGATTAATAACCAGAATACATGAGGGGCTCAAACAATTCTATAGGGAAAAGTCTAATAATCCAATCAAGAAATGGGCAAAAGATTTGAATAGACATTTCTCAAAAGAAGTCATACATGGCTGGGCATGGTGGCTCACACCTGTAATCCCAGCACTTTGGGAGGCTGAGGCAGGCGGATCACCTGAGGTCAGGAGTTTGAGACCAGCCTGGCCAACATGGCAAAACCCTGTCTCTACTAAAAATACAAAAATTAGCTGGGTGTGGTGGCAGGCGTCTATAATCCCAGCTACCCAGGAGGCTGAGGTAGGAGAATCTCTTGAACCCAGGGGGCGGAGGTTGCAGTGAGCCAAGATCATGCCACTTCATTCTAGCTTGGGTGAAAGAGGACATATAAATGGCAAACAGGTATATGAAAAGGTGTTCAACATCAGAGAAATGCAAATCAAAACTACAGGAGATATGAGATATCATCTCACCCAAATTAAAATGGCTTTTATTTAAAAGTTTGCCAATAACAAACATTGGTGAGGATGTGGAGAAAAAGGAACCCTTGTACACTGCTGGTGGGAGTGTAAATTAGTACAACCACTATGGAGAACAGTTTGTAGGTTCTTAAAAAAACAAACAAATAAAAAAACCAAAACAAACAAAAAAAACTAAAATAGAGCTACCATCTGATCCAACAATCCCACTGGTGGGTACATACCCAAAAGAAAGGAAATCAGTATATTGAAGAGATATCTGCATTCCTATGTTTGTTGCAGCACTGTTCACAGTAGCCAAGATTAGGAAGCAACCTATTTGTCCATTAACAGATGAATGGATAAAGAAAAGGTGGTACTTATACAGAATGAAGTACTATTCAGTCATAAAAAAGAATGAAATGCTGTTATTTGCAGTAACATAGAAGGAAATGGAGGTCATTATATTAAGTGAAAATAAGCCAGGCACAGAAAGACAAATATCATCTGTTCTCACTTATTTGTCGGATCTACAATTAAAAACAAGTGAACTCATTGAGATGGAGTAGAAGGATGGTTACAGAAGCTGGGAAGGGTAGGGGGGGCTGGGAGGAAGGTGACAATGGTTAATGGGTACAAAAAAAAAAATACAAAGAATGAATAAGACCTAGTATTTGCTAGCAATACAGCAGAACTATAGCAAAGAAAAATTTACTTGTACATATTAAAATAACTAAAAGGGTATAATTGAATTGTTTGTAACACAAAGGATAAGTGCTTGAGGGGATGAATACCCAATTTTCCATGATATAATTATTATCGTATCATGCCTTTATTAAAGTATCTCATTCATCACTTTTGAAATTCTAGAAAAGGGGACTCTAATCAATAATAGAATGCAGATCAGTGGCTGCCGAGAGCCAGGGGAGGATTGCTGCACAGGAAGCTTGAAGGAACGTTTTGTGGTAATGAAAATGTTCTACATTTTGATTGTGATGGTTCCTACATATGTTTAAAAATATATCAAAAGTCATTGAACTGTACACTTAAATTGGCACATTTTATTACATGTAAATTAATCTCCAATAAAGTTCATTTGAAATAAAACTTATTTGTATCTTCTACCAAAACTTTAACTAACAAACCAATTGCTATCATTTAGTAAGGAGGGCACTGAGCAAAATAAACTTAGGACAGTTATATTTTATCAAGGGTTCGGACAGACTTGAATATCATCTTGCATTGTAGGTATCTAGGGGAGCCTGGGACTCTAGAAACCTGATACTTGAAAAAATATATCTAAAAGAAACAGTAGAAGGGGAGGAGAAGAAAAGAGTAACAAAAACAAAAGGAAACAAAAGCACATTTGACCACCTTCAGAATGTTACCTGCTGACAAACAATACTATTTCTGCATCATCACTCTGCTTGCACATGCCCAGGAATACCATGTTTATGTGTGGGTGTGGTGGGGGTGAGGAAGAGCAAGGGTATCAAAACATGGGCATGCATCTATTGGTGGTGTCTTAAGGTGAAAATTTAAAAATTTTTTTTTTTTTTTTTTGAGACGGAGTCTCGCTCTGTCGCCCAGGCTGGAGTGCAGTGGCCGGATCTCAGCTCACTGCAAGCTCCGCCTCCCAGGTTTACACCATTCTCCTGCCTCAGCCTCCCGAGTAGCTGAGACTACAGGCGCCCGCCACCTCGCCCAGCTAGTTTTTCGTATTTTTTAGTAGAGACGGGGTTTCACCGTGTTAGCCAGAATGGTCTCCATCTCCTGACCTCGTGATCCGCCCCTCTCGGCCTCCCAAAGTGCTGGGATTACAGGCTTGAGCCACGGTGCCCGGCCTAAAGATACGTTTTGTAGCAAAGATTATCTCAAACTTTAGTGAACATTAAAATCACCTGTACAGTTACTCAACATGCAGATCCCTGGGCCCCACCACAGAGACTCATTGGGTCTGGAGTAGAGCTGAGATTTTGCATTTCTAGCAAGATTCTGGGTGATGCTGATGCTGATCCTGCTGGCCAAGAGACCACACTTTGTGTAGATCTGATCTTTAACCCTAATGTTATTCTGAAGCAGGGATGAACTCTCATATTTAATTATTGCTGAAAATTGTGCTGTTGTCATGACTAAAGCATGTTGACTCAGAACTTTTTTAGAAGAGAGAATTTATTCAAGAGAGCTCTGATTTTGTTCCTTGTTCCAAATTTGGTCAGTATTTAATGAGCACTCCTTGGAATTTGTTGATAAGAGGAGGTGAGTGAGCTTATGAAAATAGATCCTAGTTGCTTACCATTTCTTTCTCAGAAAATTCCAAGTGTCATCTGTAGGTGTGAACAGGGCTCCCTGGTCCTGCCATCAAAATGTGAGAGGTGATTGCTTGAACTCCTTCAGTTGGAAGTTAATGCTTTTGTGATCCCCAGAATATGCAATTAATGAGTTTCATTCTACTGACATTTTTAATGTCAACATTACCAACAGCAGATGGGAGATGTCTGCATTGGGTGTCTGTTTCCAATTAAGATCTTTAATTTATGATAAATGAATATGTTTCAATCATGTCTGCCTTGCATTCAGTGTATGCTTGGTTGATCAACAATAAAAGCTGCCAGGAATGTTTTGGCACACAAAAAGAGACTGACTCGGCCCATAGGTAGAAGGCTCACTGTTTTAATGGTTCCTTAAATTACTTAAATCAGATAAACTAAAAAAAAGGTAACAAATGAGCTTACTGGTTTTGTTTAATATATGTATGTGAAAATTTGGAAAATTGAAGAGGAGAAAGAAATACCTGTAGACATCCCCACCCTAAAACAAAAACAAAACAAAAAAACCCTGTTTAGAATTTAGGTATCTTATTCTGGTCTTTGGACTATGCATAGAATC
>NW_016802850.1:115869-119818 GCF_001698545.2 Rhinopithecus bieti | reverse complement strand
TTTTTTTTTTTTTTTTTTTTTCCCCTCAAGTACCTTAATTATGTCATGCGCCTGTCTGCTGGCCTGTTTCCATTATGTTATGTCCCTCTTTACTGGCCTGTTTCCACTGAAAAGTCTGCTGCCATATATATTCGAATTCCTTTGAATATTATTCATTTCTTTTTTCTTGCTGCTTTTAGGATTCTTTCTTTATCCTTAATCTTTGGGAGTTTGATTATTAAATGCCTTGAGGTGGTCTTCTTTGGGTTAAATCTGCTTGCTGTTCTATAACTCTCTTGTACTTGGATATTGCTATAACTCTTAGGTTTGGAAAGTTCTCATTATTATCCCTTTGAATAAACTTTCTACCCCATCTCTTTCTCTACCTCTTCTTTAACGCCAATCACTCTTAGATTTGCCCTTTTGAAGCTATTTTCTAGATCCTGTAGGTGTACCTCAGTGTTTTTTATTCTTTTTTCTTTTGACTCCTCTGACTGTATTTTCAAATAGCCTGTCTTCAAGATCACTGTTTGTTTTTCTGCTTAATCAATTCTGCTATTAAAAGACTCTGATGCATTCTTCAGTATGCCAATTGCATTTATCAACTCCAGAATTTCCCCTTTTAAATTATTTCAATCTCTTTGCTAAATTCATCTGATAGAATGCTGAATTCCTTCTCATGTTATTTTGAATCTCTTTGAGTTTCCTCAACACTGCTATTTTGAATTCTCTGTCTGAAAGGTCACCTATCTTCTTTTCTCCAGGATTAGTCCCTAGTGCCTTATTTAGTTCATTTGGTAAGGTCATGTTTTCCTGGAATGTCTTGATACTTGTAGATGTTCGTCTGTTTCTAGGTATTGAAGAGTTAGGTATTTATTTTAGTCTTCACTGTCTCAGCTTGTTTGTACCCATCCTTCTTGGGAAGCTTTTCCAGATTTTTGAAAGGATTTGGGAGTTGTGATCTAAGCTGTATCTGCTTTAGGGGCACCCAAAACCCAGTAATAGTAAGATTTTTGCAGACTCATACAGGTACTACTTTGATGGTCTTGGACAAGATGTGGGAGAATTTTCTGGATTACCAGGGAGAGACTCTTGTTCTCTTTCCTTACTTTCTCCCAAACAAATGGATTTTCTCTCTCTGTTCTGAGTCACCAGGACTCGGGGGTGAAGTAACACAAGCATCCCGTGGCCACCACAACTATGACTGCACTGGATCAGACCTGAAGCCAGCACAGCACTGGGTCTGGCCCCAGGCTTGCTGTAACAACTCCTTGGCTACTTCCTATGTTCACTGAAGGCAGTGGGGCTCAACAATAAGCCGGTGGAAAAGCCAGTCTTCCTTTCAGCATGGTGAGTCCTCTGAGTTCCTGGGTGGGTCCAAGAGTGCTTTCTGGGAGTCAGGGAATAGAGTCAAAAACCTTAGAAGTCTACCTGGTGTTCTATTTTACTGCTGGCGCTCAGATAACAAAATGCGGTCCCTCTTACTCTTACTTCCCCTTTCCAAAGGCAGAGGAGCCTGACCCCATAGCCCTGCAAGCACAGTAAGTATTGCCAGACTACTGCTGATGTTCCCTTAAGGCCCAGAGTCTCTTAAGTCAGTTTGTGGTGAATGCTGCCTGGCCTGGGACTCACCCTTCAGGGCAGTGGACTCCCCTGTGGCCCAAGGCACGTCAAGAAATGCTGTCCAAGAGCCAAATTCTGGAATCAGGGATCCTAAGAGCCTGCTTTGTGCTCTATTCCCCTGCGGCCAAGCTGGTACCTAAGGTGCAAGACAAAGTTCCCTTTACTTTTCCCTCCGCTTTTCTCAAGTAGGAGTCTCACCCCATAGTCACCACAGCTGGTAATACGCTGAGTCTCAAGTGAAGCTAGCAAGTCTCAGAGGCTCACCCAAGGCCCTCAGCATAGTACCTGGGTATAACTGCTGGTTATTCAGAGCCTAAGGGTTCTTCAGTTATCAAGTGATGAATCCTACGAGAACTGGGATTTTCACTTCAAGGAAGCAGGTTCTATTTTGGCCCACAGCATGTCTAGAAATGTATGGGAGTTAAGACCTGGAAAGAGGGCCTCACGACTTTGATGAGTGCTCTATCCTACTGTGGCTGAGCTGGTATCCAAGATCCAAGGCAGTGTCCTCCCCACTCTTCTCTCTCCTTTCCTCAACTGGAAGGAAGGGTCTCTTTTGGAATCATGAACTGTGCAGCCTGGGGCTAAGGGAGGAATATTCCAGCACTCTCTTAGCCACCCCAGTTGGTGTCCCAGTAGGTCATGTGTCCTCTGCAGACTCCTGGTTCTGGGCCCAGGTGAGTACTAGGACTCTCACCTAAAATGCTGCCCTTGTGGCCTAGACTGTCTTTCAAGTTCATTTAGCTCCCCATAGCAATTTAGCTTTAGGTTTGCTGGAACTTGAGTTCTGACCACTGGAATCAGTGATTCCCCTCTGGCTAGGGCTGATTTAAATGCTCCCTCCATGGTTGGACCTCAGCTGAGTTTGGTACTGTTTTCCTGTCTGCTATAACAAGACAGCATTGAGTCTAATGTCTCACAATTGCTGGCTCTCCCTCTTTCCAAGGCACAGAAATGCCCGGCACATCATGCTATGGCTGTTGGGAGGTGGAAGAGTTGTGGGGATGGGGTTGGGGAGGAAGGGTGGCATCAACAATTCAAGACTGGTTTTTCTACTTCTTCAGTGCCTCTTTCAGAGATAAGAAGTTAAAACTGGGAACTGTGAGTGCTCACCTGATTTTTGGTTCCTATGAAGGTACTTTTCTTGTGTAGATAGTTGTTAAATCGGTGCCCTTGTTGGGGAGAGGGCTGGTGGAGCCTTCTATTCTGCTATCTTGCTCCACCTCCTCTTTTTCCTCTTAATATTATCACATAAGTACTTTTAAATTCTATCATAATCTCTTAATGGGCGTAATTTTAGTGGATAATTGAACTATCCTTCTAGTGTTGGATACATAGGTTTTCTAGTTTTTACCATTATGAATAATGTTACGATAAATATATATGAACATAAACCTTTTCTCTAGTTCAGGTTATTTTTTAGCTTCTATTTCTTCACATGATGTTATGTCAATGCATAAAATTTTAAAGTTGATAGGTGTAATATATTGCTGTAATTTTCTTGTATTTTGACAAGGGAGGGCACTTTTTTCACCTGAAACCAAGCTTTATCTAAATCCCATTTTAAATGGTCCTCCTGAACTGAGTAAAAAGTGTTTTATATCAACTACATTGGAAAATCTGGTGTGAAATGTAGTAAATTGCCCTCATCCAAGGGAATCAATATGTACTTAAAACAAAACAAAACAAAACAAAACAAAGCAAAACAAAACAATGTGCAGCTGTTGTAGAGCTCACAGAATGTATACCCAAGAAGCTCTTCGTAGTAATACAGAGCCTGAAACATGTAAAATATTATCAGGATGTGTTATTTTTATGGTGGCTGTTACTGAGGAAACAGAGGCAATGCCTTGTGAAATTTGGGTTTGCTAGGACAGAGAAAGGTTGTGTAGTGCCATTTCTGTTTCCTGGTCCCCAGGATAACCAAAATTTATGGCTAGACTCACATCACCAGCCAGGGTAGGATCAGCCCTGACCCCAGTTTTGGGTTCTGTCCTGTTCTATTAAAATGTCTAAATACAGGTGATTCCAAAGTACCTCAGCAGCTTGACTCAGTCTAGCTGAGTCAAAGACAGCCTAGCTAGTTTTCTTTAATGATCTTAGGGACCTGGAGAAGCAGACAAGAAGGGCTACTTAAAAACGGAAACATTGAAGGATAAACAGACCAGGCTGAAGGACACTTGGCAGATTCAAATAGGAACAAGTAGTCTGCATTAAAAATATTCACCTCTCTTAAAACTAATAAATGGGCCGGGCACGGTGGCTCAAGCCTGTAATCCCAGCACTTTGGGAGGCCGAGACGGGCGGATCACAAGGTCAGGAGATCGAGACCATCCTGGCTAACACG
>NW_016802850.1:109046-113163 GCF_001698545.2 Rhinopithecus bieti | reverse complement strand
CCAATTTACTATATTAGTCCATTTTCATGTTGCTGATAAGGACATACCCAAGACCGGACAATTTACAAAAGAAAGAGGTTTAATGGACTTACAGTTCTACATGGTTGGGGAGGCCTCATAATCATGGCAGAAGGCAAGGAGGAGCAAGTCATGTCTTACATGGATGGCAGGTGGCAAAAGAGCAAACTTGTGCAGGGTAACTCCTCTTTTGAAAACCATCAGATCTCATGAGATTTATTCACTATCATGAGAACAGCACAGGAAAGACCTGCCCCATAATTCAATTACCTCCCACCAGGTCCCTCCTGCAACATGTGGGAATTCAAGATGATATTTGAGTGGGGACGCAGCCAAGATATATGGTACTAAGTCCTAACATATAAATTTTGTGGAGGGGCACCAACATTAAGACCACAGCATTATCCAAAGCAATCTCTTGATTCAAGGCTATCCCTATCAAAATCCAAATGGCATTTTTTTGCAGAAATAAATATAACCATCCTAAAATTCATATGAAACCACAATGGACCCTGAATACCTAAAACAATCTTGAGCAAGATGAACAAAGCTGGAGCCCTCACACTTGCTGAGTTCAAAACACATTACAAAGCTGCACTAGCCAAAACAAAACAGTACTTAGATAAATAAAACATATAAAACAATGGAACAGAATAGAATACCCAGAAATAAACCCATGCATACACAGCCAACTAAGTTTTAGCAAGGGTGCCAAACTACACAATGGGGAAAGGATAGTCTTTTCAAGAAATGGTGCTGGGAAAACTGAATATCCACATACAAAATAATGAAACTGGACCTTTATCTATACAAAATCAACTCCAAATGGATAAAGAGTTAAACATAGCACCTGGAGCTGTAAAACTATTAGAAGAAAGCAATCATAACGTTGGTCTTGGCAATAATTTATTGGATATGACAACAAAAGCACAGGCATCAAAAGCAAAATAGACAGGTGGGACTATATTAAACTAAAGACTGTGCACAGCAAAGGAAAAAATCAGCAGAGTAAAATACAACCTACAGAATGAGAAAGAATATTTGCAAACCATCTATTTGAAAGGGGTTAATATCCAAAATACACAAGTCCTATGACTCAATAATAACAAAATAATAATCCAATTAAACAATAGGCAAAGGACTTGATTAGACATTTCTCCACAGAATGCATCCAAATAGCCGATAGGCATATAACCTGTTCTATAACTCAATAGCAATTAAAAAAAAAACCAATTAAACAATAGGCAAATGACTTGATTAGGCATTTCTCCAAAGAGGACACACAAATGGCCAACATGAAAATATGAAATTATTTTCAGCATCACTAATTATCAAGGAAATGTAATTCAAAACCACAATGAGATATCACCTCATACCTTTTAGGATGGCCATTATTAAAAAAATTTTTTTAAAGCCCTGAAAATAATAAGTTTTGGTAAAAATGTGAAGAAATTGGAACACTTGTGCACTATGGTGGGAATGTAAAATAGTGCATCCACTATGAAAACACTATGGAGTTTCCTCAAAATGTTAAAATAGAACTACTATATGATTCAGCAATCCCACTCTTGGGTTTTAACCAAAACAATTGAAAATAGGATCTTGAAGAGATATTTATACTCACATGTTCACTGTAGTATTATTCACAATAGTCAAGAGGTGGAAGCAACATAAATGTCCATCAGTGAATGAATGGATAAAGAAAATATGGTATGTACATATAATTGAATATTATTCAGCCTTAAAAGAAGGAAGTCCTGTCAGGTTCTACATCATGGATGAATCTTGAGGAGATTACACAAAGTGAAATTAGTCACAGAAGGACAAATGTTGCATGATTCAAGTTATATGAGATATTTAAAGTAGATAAACACTTAGAAGCAGAACGTAAAACAATGATTGTCAGGAGCTATTGGGGAGATGGGGAATTATTGTCAATTGGTAGAGTTTAGTCACACAAGATGAAAAGTTCTAGAGATCTACGGTACAGCAATATGCATGTAGTTAACAGTACTGTACTGTACACTTAAAATTTAAGAGGGTAGATCTCATATTATGTGATTTTACCACAATAAAAAATACCTCTCAACACTGTAGTACTAAGTTAACAAAATTGTTTATAGAAGAATTTCATACAGATATATTGGCTTACCATCTTTATTGATGTAAATAAAAGGGAATAATACAATATTGTTCTCCCACCACAGAATAAAGTCAGCTCACACTGATTGAACATCTACTGCTATCTTGTTTATAAGTTATCTTATTTAGTTCTCTAAAGTAATCCTGCAAAATCAATATTATTCATGCATTTATCAATTCATTTAACATATACTTTTGAGTCTTTGCTATTTACCTATCACTGTTTAAGGCACTCCATGGAAATACAGCAGTGTACAAGACAAACAACTTGATTCATGAAGCTTACATTCTGGTGAAGAAGACAGAAAGTAAATAGTTACACAATTTTATAAATAGATATAAAAGTATGATATAATATGAAGTAATATAATGTGATACAACATAATGTTAAGTGATTGAAAGTGTTATGACAAATTATAAAACAAGGTGATAAAATAGGAACAAGAGCTATTTTGAGAGAAAGGTCAGGGAAGGCTGCTCTGAGAAGATAGCATTTGCATAGATCTGAATTAAGTAAAAGAAGAAGCTGTAAAATATCTGAGGAAAGAGCATTTCTGGCAGAGAGAACGGCAAAGCAAATGCCAAGAAGTAGGAGCATATTTGATATACTTAAATAATGATGAGGACGCCAGTGTGGCTGAAGTCCAGAAGGGGAAAGAAAACATCAGAGAAGCAGAGGCTTCATTTTCATCTAGCCCAGTGGCCAAGTTAGTGCTGCAGCAGGTTGGCCAACTCCAAAACCCATGCCCATTCTATTACACTAAATCATCTGTTCCAAGAAACTATTCTATCCTCATTGAGGATGAAACAAAACACTGAAAACATGTTTCTGGAAGTATTTCAGATAGCTATGTTGTCCTCCCACCCCATTTTTTCACCATGCCCTAGGAAAAAAAGGACAAAGACTTGAGGCGTATGGTATGACTATTTCCTATTGTTGTGTTACCAAGAACAATTTTATTATTATTGTTAAGGGGACTTTATGATTAATAATATAAATGTAGCTTTAATTTATAAATAAAATAATAATAATGAAGAACCAATACCCGTTTTGACTTTAAATTTACTTCGTAATAAAACCAAAGGTATTTTCTATCTTTATTTCTGGTATCCTGATACTGAGTGAAGGACACCCTTAGCCTAGTCATATATAATCCACTATCTTCAACAAAGACTGAAACAGAAGTTGTCTCCAAATTTTACATTTTAAAAGGGTTAGAAACATGCATCAAAATATCACATGTACCTCCAAAATATGTACAACTATAACCACTAAAATTAATTAATTAATTTTAAAAGAATTAGGAAAAGGTGACACCCACTAGCTAGTGAGCTAGTGCTTTTTTACTGATACAAAGTTGATGAGAATGTTTTGCTGTCTTCTTTGAGACTCATGATTCACACACAATAAAATGCCATCTGGAGTTAAGAGCAAGGTTTTTAACATTCCTTAACCACCTCAAGATGTATATTAAGAAAAATAGCATATTTATATTGATTTTAAAGGTTCCATATACATTATTGCATTTACATCATAAATATACTAATGTATTGATGTAAGTTCCTTGGTATCTCCTGAGAGTACTATTGAAGACTAAATTTTTGAAGAAACAGATTAGAAAATTAATTTTTATGACCAATAGTAGATTTCCACTTTTTAAAAGAAATATTTGAAAGAAACTCAAGATCTAAGATAAATAGTGTAAAACTAACCAAGTTATACATTTTGTGTCATTGGTGATCCATGCTGAGAAAAAAAATTTAAAAATATTTGTGTATTCAAGGAACATCAAGATAGCTAAAGACTTTTACAATATGTAGATTTTCTTAATGACAACTAGAAATATTTTTATATGATTTTTTTTCATTTTTAGAATTTTTAATTAAAAAAATTTTTTGTGGATACATATTAGGTGTATGTATTTATGGGGTACATGAGATATTTTGATACAAGCAT